>NW_020621936.1:11727116-11908976 GCF_003573695.1 Papaver somniferum | reverse complement strand
CATCTCTGAAATCAGAAGTTACAGGGTCGGCACGGTATTCAACCTTATACCCTGCCGACTATATTTTAGTCGACACAATATTCATCCTTATACCTTGCCGACTATAGTTTAGTCGGCAGATTATAAAATTAATACCTTGCCGACTAATCATGCATTTGTAACACCTTTCTCTGTATGTCAAAAATCCTATAGTCGGCAGCGTATCGTTTTGTCGACCTTGCCGACTTTTTATAATCGGGAGGGTATTTTTCGTCGACCTTGTCGATTTTTCATATTTTCAGAAATGAAAGTGTTGATTCCTTCTGTAATTTTGAGTATGAAATCACTCAGCAGCTTTGCAATCCGCTTTGTAAAAGTGTTTGGCTAGTGTAGTTTCATTTCGGTTACAAAAAAAAATTCTCAAAAAATTCTCAAAAAAAAAAACCCTCAAAATTCATAACACATAATCCATGAGTTCAATCCAAATAATACCTAATTTGAGAATTTTAGTTCAACTAATTAACTAACTAAATTAATTAATCTAAACACATTTTTAGTGTTAATTAAACAAGGATATATTAGGTATTTTGAAAATATATGGTTAAAAGGGGTGTGTTTTACTTCATTACGACCCGAGTTTTGTCTCATTAGATATACTCAAATTAATCTGAGTATATCCCAATCTCGCCAGGTTATTTATGGGTTGTTTTATATATACAATGAAAAATAGTTTTTGGATTTCTTAAAGCAACAAAATCAAAATTTAGGTTTGAAAGTAAAATTTGGAAATGACGTCTAGAAGGAAAAAAAATCAACTTTCCATAAGACACAATATCTTTATTTCTGATTTTAGATATTGACTTTTATTTTGGGTATCCAAACATTTTCTTAGCGGTGCATTTTCATACACTACCAAAACTTGTAGTCCACTATGAGTTTTACTGTGACCCAATAATATCTTGCTGATGTCGCTATAAACAGTGATAAAATCGTTGAATGATCGTACCTGAATTCGAAACTCGTCGCTAGTACCAAATTATTTACGGATCAAAAAGAAAAAATCTCAACATCTCCATTGGCATCTGAGCCGGAATTAGAGTTTCTCCCACACATTTTCGACACGGCTACAGAGCCACTTGCTTTTTGTTTTCTTTTCAAAACGTGGGTCAGTCGCTCCTAGCGCTGCTATTAGTATTAGCACTTGGAACAGTTAAAAGGAAGCTAGAAAACATAGGGGTATATTCGAAAATTTAAAAAAGGCAAAAAGCATTACGGGATTTTACATATTAACTAGGGACATTTAAGGAATAATAAAAAACATGACCGTAATATATAGACGTACTCTTCTCAATACTCTCTTACCTCTGCTAACTGATCCTCTTTGTTTGTCCGTGAAAATCTCCAAATCTTCTTAATACAAAAAGACACCTTCTTCATACACTTTCCCCTTTCAAATCTAGAAACACCGAACCCTAAAATCAACAACTCGAGGAAACAAAATCTTTTGAATTTCTCTATTTTAGGTTTTCTGATTATCAACATTTTCACTACAAATTTTTGGTATTTTCTTGATTATACAGACTAGATTTTGTTTGAATACCAAGTGTGAAAAAGAGAGAGAGGAAGGATTGTGAATTAGGGTTTGTTAGTTTTGAATTGAGTTTTTGAGTATGAGGTTGATCGGTGGAGAAGAACATAAAAGTAATGAACAGCCTGAGAATGAAAATGAAAGTAATAATGAACAGGAGGAGTTTACATTAGGATTAGGGTTACCTCATCAATCTACGAGACTTGTTGTTGGATATGCTTTAACTTCCAAGAAAACCAAGAGTTTTTTACAACCAAAGCTTGAGAATCTGGCTAGGTAATCCCTCTAATTCTATTCTCCATTCAATTTCTTTTAATTTTGTTCACTTCTATCTCTCACTCATGCACACTCAGTCACACTCATACACCCACTTTTGTTTTTTGTGCCCAGAAATGTTGGGGAAGATTAAATCTTTCGGTTAAACTATTGGTTTCAATTAGAGATTTGATTAATTGTAATTCTTTCTAATAGTTTTCTTTTTTTGCTTCTTTGAATGGGCACAATTTGGTTTACTTGTATATTGTTGTATAACCAAATATAGTTAAATTTTTTAATACAAAAGAACAAAAAAGTATATTTCGAGACATTTTCTGACACAAAGATTAGATTTCTCTCCATGGGTTTGGGTTTTTGATTCTGAGTATTGTAATTTGTAAATATTGAGAAACCCCACAAGATTGAATTTATGCTGCCAGTTGTGGCAATTGTTTTTTTCTTCTTTTTTTTGACTTATCCTTCCTCACGTGGTATTGTTGTGAGTTGATTACAGTGATGGAATCTGCAATTCATGAATTGGGAATATTCTCATATTCTTGGTATATATGCTCATGAGATTAGAATAGAGATTAAAAGTCAAATTTGGATTATATCTTGGTATTGTTGTTTCTAATAGATTGGTTATTTCTCTCTTCTTGTTAATGTTCTATTTGAGAGTTGTATGGAATGCGGTATGACATGTAACTAATTGTTAGCATGAAAGTGATTGCCATTTGCTTTTCATCTGCTATTTTGAAAGACTGTTGCTGTCTTTATACATCTCTTTCAATCTTCTTTACACACAGTATATGCCTTTATTGTTGTGGAAAATTTTAACGTACACCATAAACACTTGCGTAACTGTAGCAAAGGAACATAGAATACGACGTCAAGAATAGTCGTTTCTGTTGGTTTTATTCGATTATTTTCTTGTACGATATATCTATATATGGATTTCTCCCTGTGCGGAAAAACTAGTTTCGCTTGAAGGTGGTATTGGGTGGTTGTATAGAGTGTTGTGAATTATTATCTGAAATTTTTGTGAAGATGAGAAGAATGTCGACCTGAGATAAAATAGAGCTTGATTCATTTTGTGCCTACGGGAGTTTTGTATCGTCTGAAACGGTTCAAGCATACATGGAAACTAGTCAAAGGATACTCTATCACTTCTCACAGGAGTATCTCTTCATTGTAGATCGTCTGCACGAATAAGCTGGCAACTGCAGAAATATTTGGTGTTGCCTATGTGCTGGATTTATTGTAGATATTGAGAATCTAGTCAGCGAACCTACCCTTAACGAGGTGTTTGCATGTGTTAATGGACGAAATTTTAATGTTGTCTATAGTTCTGCACTTCCCTTTTTTTTTCCTCTTCTTGTAATTCTGATAACTACAACATGTGATATATTGCATGAAACAGGAACAAAGGTATAGTCTTTGTTGCAATTGACCAAAGCAGGCCACTTTCAGATCAAGGTCCCTTTGACGTTATTTTGCACAAGGTGAGCGGATTGGTTTTCAATGAAATGTTTGAAATGACTTTCTCCCAACATGTCTGAAAATGATCATGTAGAGGTCTAGTCAAACGATCTTGTATGTGTTCTGATATGGTGTGCCATCTTTTTCTTATCTTTTTCAGCTGTTTGGAAAGCAGTGGCGTCAAATTCTTGAGGTTAGTTTCCTGATGCTCACATGTTGTCCTTATCATTTACTTCTGAACGAAAGTTAGTCATTCTATTTGTATGGTAAACCTTTTTTTTTTTTAATTTCCTCGATTACGTCATTAGTAAGTTATGTTAGTGTTCATACATGCGGTGACAAGGATTGGTCAATAGCATAAAATATATGTCTTCTAACGTAATTTTACAGAGTGCTCTTTCCTCTGCAATGAATCATGATCAGATAGTTGAGGTTGGAGCCTCGAGATTTCTGAATGAGGATTTTATCTTACCTGCTAGTATGGTTAACCTCTTTTATAAGATTCGCAGATGATGTTCAGTTATACCTTTGTAGATTTGTATGTGTTAAAAAATTTGAATGTTGATGTCGGTTTTACCTATGATCTTCTTTTATGAGCTTACATGGTTAATTTTCTTACTTATTCAGTCGTTTCAAAACGAAGGATTTATGTTTCATGTACGTGGTTACAAAAGCAAAATATTGAATCAGCCACATCCTTAATTTTCTAGTCTGTTCTAATGATGCATGAGATCATCATGCTAGAGAGATAGGCATCTGTTTTCGGGATTTGTGTAGTTATTCATGGAGGCTGCACAAAATACCTATTGTTTGATGAAAGAAAAGCCATACAAGAATTTTAACCCCGCCCGTCCTAGCCTACCCAAGACTACAACGAGGCGATCTTAGAAGTTACGGTAATTTGTGATATTCGTGCTGATAGTCCAATGTTAAGGCTAAGTGTCAGATTAGCTCACTGAAACTTATGATTGTGTTTTCATCAGCTTCTACAAAGTTTTACATATCGCCATATCGGGCTATAGTAGTCACTTAGTATGTCCTCAGTTACCTTCATGTGTTATTGAAAAGCACATGAAGAGACACCAAACGACATATTCTCATTCGTAGGGTCTATATCCTTGCTGAAAAATATATAGAACGTGAGGAAAAAATTGCATGATATTTTTTTGTCCCACTAGAAGGAAAATGGAGGTTGTCAACCCTACATTTAACTGCCAATCTGCTAGTGTCATGGTGTGCATCTGTAATTGTTAACTGTGCTGATGCAGTTACTATCTATTTTGTTTGTTGGGCTTCTTGGGCGGCAAAATTTTGGGATATCCTCTGGATTGTAGTAGCCAAGAATCAGTAACAGATGCACATAGTAATAGTTGGTTTCCACATCCTTCTTGTTTTTCATTCACTTGGTGACTTTGTCCCTTTGCTTGTTGCTTAACAGCTAAATATGGTCCCTTTGAGCAGTAAAACATCATTAAAAGAGAAAGATATTGGTTGAGTAAATTATAGATACAATTTGGTTTGACTGTGCATAGGAAGACACCAACCCCTAAATAAGTAGCACTGTATCAGATGTTAATGGAAATTTGTACTATATATGACAAACAAATTTCCTTATTGTATAAGTTACTTCTCTTCATTGATATGTCTGAAGAAAATAGATAGAGATTTGTACAACATGAAAGCCTGCGTTAAACAAATCCAGAGTGAAAAATAAGTATTAAATCAGACAGACAGTTGGAAGAAGATGGTACAGGAAAGTAGAGATCAGAACCAATAACCAATGGTAGAGCTCTTGGGAAGCCACTCAATTGAATACTTATACACTTGGAACGATGCCTTGTGGTTATGTTGCTTCTAAACACACTTGTTTCCTTCTTGGTTGTCGAAATCACTTTTTATGGTAAACCTTCTTTGAATAGATTGTTCCCCTTCTCAAGGTACTGGAATGATTTAGTGTCAAGCAAATTGAGAACAACTTTATAAGTAGCATTTGCATGTCCACCCTCAAACTTTTTCTGATGCCAGCTGTTTATACTCTTTGTAGGACTACCGGGAAAAGTATCCAGAAGTTACAGTCCTTGATCCTCCCAGTGCCATAAAACATGTTAGCAACCGCCAGTCCATGCTTCAGGATGTGACCAATATAAACTTGTGTGATTGTCATGGTAATTTCTATTGTACTCCTAGACAATTAAGGCATCTGGAGAAGAAAGTTTTTAGCTGATGGCGAATCACCCTACAAAAGATTTTGTTATCGTATTTCCATGTGTGTAAATTCTGGACAGATTTGATAGCGTAAGTTCGTAAAATTTACATCTGTGTACATGCTGATGCTTAAAACGTACGTACTCTTTTGTAGGAAAAGTGGGTGTTCCAAAGCAGTTAGTTATCACAGAAGATCCATTATCGATTCCTGATGCTGTTACTAAAGCAGGATTGGTATTACCATTAGGTAAGGTTGTAGTGCATCTGTTGTATCCCTCATTTTTCATATGGTTTGTTCAATGGCTAAAGCATCAGGACTGAGAGATGATGTTATAATTATAACAGTTATGGCCAAGGAACACATGTTAAAGATAAAGAACATAATTTTGTATGTTATGCTAAATTTTAAACCACCAGTGCATGCATGTGTTAAACTAGCCTATCTTAAATGTGAGGGTGGTATATCTCATTCTGAACCTACACCATGTTTCAGATGTGCGAAGCAACCATTCAAACTTCCCTGTTCATGTATCTTTCTATGATTGCCCTTAATTGAGCAACTTGTTGTGCTTTTTTGTTTATGTTTCAGTGTCAAAACCACTAATTGTTGATGGTAGTGCAAAATCACATCAATTATCACTTGCATACGATCAACTATCTCTATCAAAACTTGATCCTCCCTTGGTTCTGCAGGAGTTCGTTAACCATGGTATGACATTTAACCCCTTGTAGGTATCGCTTGCATCTGAAATTTGTTATGGTCAATGCTAGAATTCTTCCTTTATTTTTCTGGTTGCAGGAGGTGTTGTCTTCAAGGTTTATATTGTTGGGGAAGCTATAAAGGTTGTACGGCGTTTCTCTCTTCCCGACATCAATAAACTTGAGCTCTTAAACAATGCTGGTGTGTTTCGTTTTCCAAGGGTATCTTGTGCCGCTGCTTCTGCAGATGATGCAGATCTGGACCCTGGTGTTGCTGGTGAGTGTTTATTATGTTAGAACCAGGAGTTCTTATGGGCAAGATTAACCTTATTATCAGTAATTCGTTGTCTTGGAAAATTTTGATTCATATGAAATCCTTCCACATTCTATAATTAGAGATTGATCCATGTTATCCTTAATCTCAGAGCTTCCTCCACGACCTTTACTTGAGAAGCTGTCAAGGGAGCTGCGTCAACGGCTGGTATTTTCCATCTTCATTTTTCTTAACTATAATTTTTCTTCTCTCCCATTTTTAAAATAATAAATTTATCCCATTTCCATGACCATGATTCATATATACTTTGATTTTGTAGGGTCTCCAACTGTTCAACATAGATATGATTCGAGAGCATGGAACCAGAGACCATTTCTACGTGATTGATATTAACTACTTTCCTGGCAAGTGGAACTTTTTCTTAATTGATATTCTAAATATTCCTTAACACAGCTGTAGGCTTGCGAGAATATGAAGGTTTGCTTCTTTTAAGACGCCTTTGAACTCTCTTATCAGGTTACGGGAAAATGCCAGAATACGAGCACGTGTTTACTGATTTCCTGCTGAGCCTGATGGAGAAGAAGTACAAGGACTACCCTGGTAATAAGTAGTTTTGAGAGTTTTCAAGTGGAAAAGAAGTAAAAGAAAAAAAAAAGTTAAGAAAGAAAAATGATCATATGGGCGCAATCCTACAACAAAATTGACATTCGTCATGTCTCCCCCAAAAATATTAGTTTTGGGGCCATCATGTGTACAGCAGCGTGTTCACGAGGATCTAGTGGTTGCAGCTGAATGGTGGATAGAACGGTCTCAATGTTAACATCTGTAATTACTGACTGGCATGATGTGCCACAAGCTTCTCTCGTCTAGTACACACATTTCTCTCTTGCTAGCTGTGCTGATCTTATTCCTCTGTTACGTTTTCATATCCTTTTGTTTGTGGTGGTGTTGGAGCTACTGCTAATGGTGGTGGTCTTAGCTGCAAAAAGAGAACATTACATTTTTCAACTCATGTGAAGTTGTTTCTAGTGTACTGGACACCTGTTAAACAGACCTTTTGATTGACTGCATTCTTATACAGAATTTTCTACTTTTTCATAGAAAGAATTTGTGTTGTTGATTTCATATTCGGACTTGTTATTTGTCAAAGAATTGCTTGTTACCTTTATTTCCTTATTATACTGACCCCCAAGTCATTTTGCCTTTAGAAATCCGGTATAAAAGGGTTTAAACGCTCTGAGTAAATCAGCATGAGCCGTCTTCTATTCTGACTTAGACGTCTGATGTGCTTTATGTGCAGGGTTGTAAAGCATCCAAGCAAGGGAAATTAACAACCTTTGCATCTCTCTGTGAGGTTAAATTGCACGTTTTCCTATAGTAGATTGATTATCTTTTGGAGGTTCTTAAAATGTGTACCTCTCTGTAGAGATAATACACCACTTGCCCAACCAATCTTCTGGAGGTTTTAACAGAAACTGATTTACAAGTCTTATACCGATCAAAAAAAAAAAGTCTTGTACTGAAATGGTGACAATGTCGAAACAAAATTGTGGGATAAAGTGGGCACCATGCTCGGGCTTCCATTAGTACATGAGAACAGTTTTTAGGTCTGATCACTAAGGCTTACCTTGAAAAGGGTCAAACTTGGCAATGCAGTTTTGTAAAGAAGACTGGGATTGGATTCCCATTTGAGCTGCACATAATCAACTTGTCTACTCATCAGAACAGCTCTTTATGAAGTGAGCTGCCCTTCGTATCTTTTGATGCATTGGCCATATAGTGTGTTCTTTACAGGCTTACCTTGAAAAGGGTCAAACTTGGCAATGCAGTTTTGTAAAGAAGACTGGGATTGGATTCCCATTTGAGCTGCACATAATCAACTTGTCTACTCATCAGAACAGCTCTTTATGAAGTGAGCTGCCCTTCGTATCTTTTGATGCATTGGCCATATAGTGTGTTCTTTACAGGGTATTCAACTTCTTGTTTTCTGTGTGCATCATAGAACAAGGAAATGCATCTGGTCTGTTACTGCAATCCGCTTTCCTATGGTTTATTGATCAAAACAACACACACAACTTCTACAAGTGAGAAACTTTGAATGTCAAGAACACCGTGAGATCAGGTAACACATAAATAAGTTTCAAATTCAAACCCCATTTTACAACTCAGAGAAATCCAATAATTTGAACTAAGAAATCAGCGTGAAAATGATAATGATGAAGTATTGATTGACATAATGTGATGCTACACTACTCTAATGTGTAAACTAAATTGTTAGCAACTCTCATCCTTCACATCATGCAGCAGCATACAACTCTTTGTTGTACTATTACTCCCGAATGTGCTGCTTTGCTCATCCCCTGACAAGTCTTCGTAATTCAGTCCAAGAAAGAAAAAGAAGGCGACTAAAAAACACCTGCATCCCATTGCATGTAGAGATTTAGTTTATGGAGAAACGATCTTATTTCTGATTCTATTTGAATGGCGAACTGGAGTCACCACTTCGTCTCCATAACCCTTCAAAACACAACAAAAGAGAACATAAAAGGGAAGTATGTTAGTACTGTTATGTTTAGTTCCTGAAATGAAATTATCAGCACATACAAAAGCATCAATAAAATGAGGAATGTTTAGCGTACTAACATGTTTATTGTGGAGTTTCTCATATGTAGTAAAACTTCCATAAGAAACAGATCCAACTGAGTAATTTGATGACGATTCAACATCGAGGTTTCTACTAATTGGACGACCCTGGCTGCTTTGCACTTCATTCTCTCGCTCAGATTCCCTGTCCTTGCAAGATGAGCTGTTCTGGAAGTCACTGCTCATACCTGATGGACCGGAATGTCCTGCCACCATCTCTTCCTCAATTTCCCAGTTTTGAGAACAAAACCTTTCAATTTGTGGCCTTTTACTGTCAATACTAGTTGATGTTGAACTAGAAACCAACTTTTTTGGCTGCAATGTTTCTACAGGCTCTAGAGTAGAGGCTTTTTTGCTTCTCATATATAGGAAAGCTGCACCACTGATCAAAGATAGAAGAACTAAAGATATTTGCATCACAGTTTGTTTGAGAGACTTATCTGCTAAGTCATGAATAACAGATTCAAGTGTTCCCAAACTTAGGTCATGAGGAGAAGCTTCATCTATTTCTGAGCTTTGAGAACTATCAGATTCAGAGGCATGCTGAGTGAGTTTTAAATCGGCAGCATCAGTGTCTCTCTGGATATCAATACCATCTTTCTCTAGGAATTCTACTGATTCTTCTATCATTTCAGGCTCAAGCTCAGCAAATTCTTCCATCTTCTCCTCTACCATGGCAGCTAATAAACAACTCTCTTCTGTCAATTTGGCTTCACTCTTCTCCTCTGCATCAACTACTTCTGAGCTTTGAGAACTGACAGATTCTGCCTTATACTGCTGAGGAAGTTCAATACCATCTTGTTCATGTATCGCCACAGACTCCTTTATCATCTCAGGATCATGGTCAGCCAAATTTTCACTCTTGTCATCTGTCTCAACAACTTCTTCCTGGTTCACTTCCTCCTCAGTCATTTTGGCTTCACTCTTCTCCTTTGCATCAACTACTTCTGAGCTTTGAGGACTGACAGATTCTTCCTTGTGCTGAGGAATTTCAATACCATCTTTTTCATGGATCGCCGCGGACTCTTTTATCATTCCAGGATCAAGGTCAGCCAAATCCTCACTCTTATCATCTGTCTCAACAGCTAAGAAACTCTCTTCTGTCAATTTGGCTTCACTCTTCTCCTCTGCATCAACTACTTCTGAGCTTTGAGAACTGACAGATTCTGCCTTATACTGCTGAGGAAGTTCAATACCATCTTGTTCATGTATCGCCACAGACTCCTTTATCATCTCAGGATCATGGTCAGCCAAATTTTCACTCTTGTCATCTGTCTCAACAACTTCTTCCTGGTTCACTTCCTCCTCAGTCATTTTGGCTTCACTCTTCTCCTTTGCATCAACTACTTCTGAGCTTTGAGGACTGACAGATTCTTCCTTGTGCTGAGGAATTTCAATACCATCTTTTTCATGGATCGCCGCGGACTCTTTTATCATTCCAGGATCAAGGTCAGCCAAATCCTCACTCTTAACAGCTAAGAAACTCTCTTCTTCCTGGTTCACTTCCTCGTTAGTTTCCATCTCCTCTTGGGATCCAAGACCATTCATTCCTTGCATTTCCTCTATTGCATTCTCACCATAGCCCCGTGTTCGGTACTCATTGTTTACCATAGTTAAATTAGCAACATTAAAAGGAATCATTGTATCAACTCCTTTAGGCATAAAGTTCAGCATAGAGAGATATGAAGCAGACATTTCTACCCAGTTATATACAATATCAATAGGACTCATTTCCATCGCAGAAGTTCCAAACTCGAAGCTAGAGTCGTCGTTATAAACCGGAGAATCTGTAACCGTAAAGCATAAACAAGCAACTACAAAAACTAAAAGAGAAGGGATGATCTTTGTTCTCACAAATGTGCGCTGCCTTGACATCTTCTTGCATACTATGTTCTCATTCTTCTCTTGCATTTGCTCCAGTACTGCCTCAGATACAACCTCCTCTGACAATGCAACATCCTCAGACTCAACTGAACACTCAGTTTCTTCAGTGTTCTTAGTATCATCAGAACAGCTTTCAGAGGCTGTACATATATCATCTAACTTTGTTCCTTTGGTGCGATAAGCTTCGACACGGGGATTAGGTTTATAACAGAGAAACAATGGCCTCGGGGAAAGGATATTGGTTTTGGGATCATAAGGTGGAAGTGATGGATCTAAGTCTAGTGGAGCTAAAACCGGCACAGGCGAAGAGCAAGAAGGTTTAACTAGTTCAGGCACAGAATTTTTACTAGGGTTTTCTTCCATTAAACAGGTAACAACAGAGTTATCATCTGGTTTTAATTGGTTCTCTCCAGTTACGGAAGAATGAAGAGATTCCTTGATCTCAAAAATGGGGTTTTCAATAGGATCTGAAATTGAAGACATATTACTTTCTAGGGTTTTAGAGGGTAACTGAGAACCAGAGGCTAATCCCAAACCTGATTCAAAAATTTCAGTAAATGAATGATTTTCAATGGTAGAAACTTTAGGGGGTAATACCTGAGAGCAAGAAACCGAATCAGAACATGATTGAATCTTTTCTGCAAATGATAACTTTCTATCATCAGAAACCCTAACTGGTTCATTCCTCTCCCCCAAAATTTTCTTTCTTGGTGAAGGAGCAGCAATTTTTGAAACAGTGGAGATTGTTGGAGCCATGAAGTGCTTAGTAATAGGTGATGATGATCTTATCTTTACAGGCTTCAAATTCGGATTTTTTTCATTCTCTTTATACTCATTCAACAATGAATTTCTTTGTGAAAATTCTGCATTTCAAGAAACAAATTAAAGATTAGATCCCAAATCAGACAAATAAAAATAAGAAATTTGAATTAAAATAGGGGGAAATTTTCATTCTTGATTACCTGTTGGAGTATTAGCCGGAGTGGTTGGATTGAAGTTTTTCGAATTACGAACAAACGAAGGGTTGTTTAGTGGATTTCGACTGAAACTCTTTCTGAGGTTATTATTGCTAACTGGGGTTCTTGGATTATTGAGGTTTGTTTTACTGCTTGAAATAGGGGAAGGAGATCTGTTTGAAGATATCACCATGACTGTTAATTCACAAAAGCTAAGATTTTGCAGATATTATCCAAAAAGGAAATATTTTTCTAGGGGTTTTTGATTCGAGAGACGAGAAAGAATGGGAGCAATTATTTGGAGAAGAAGAAGAGAAAGATTTAGATATCAGGAAGATGATAACGGCTATATTTTCTTTTTAAGGTATAATTTGATGAGGATAACCGTTAGAGAAAAATTGGGAATTTTGAAATTAAAGTTTCAGTTTTAAAGGGGTATATGAGATAGCCGTTAAAAGAGTAGGTATTGTGGCACGTGAGTTTGAAATTTACTTCGTGAAACCTAATTTCTCAGAAGACTCTAGATAAAATTTACATTTTTTGTTTTTTTAATGAAGCATGCACTTTATTGATAAGAGATTAGGTTACAATTTGTCGTGAGTATGTGGTGCCTACTGAATCAAGAAATAAAATACGGGATTGTCTGGTCCCATATTTTGGTTGATAAGTTTCCTATTTGGCTTCCATCTGCTCCATGATTGGCCAGACCGTCTGCGGCTTAGTTTCCTTCCCTGTAGTTGTGTTGAATGGCCACCTGTGGGATCTGTCTGAATCTCTTCTTTATTTCCTCAATCATCCCTAAGATGTGCCAAGGAGGGGGTAGAGGATGTGATGAAGCGCAAAAGATTTTCTGAGTCAGTTTCAAAGAGAACTTTTGGCCATTGTCTTTCTGTTGCCGTTCTTGAAGCCAAAAGAAGAGCCCAAGTTTCTGCGGTTAAGGCAGTCGTAATTCCTAAAGGTTGAGCTAGAACCATTATAGTTTGTGCGTCAGAATCTCTGCAGATGAATCCTGCTCCCGCAAAACCTGGGTGACCTCTGGCTGCTCCATCTGTGTTAATCTTAATCCAGTTGATGTTTGGAATTGACCATCCTACCGATATCGTAGATATTCTTTTGTCTCCTCTTGGATGGTGGTTATATATTGGTGCATCTCCTGGTAGGACCGGTGGTAGGGAATCTTGTGCCGCAGTGAATTCTTGTTGTAGCTTTTGAGCCCAGATTAAGATTTCGGCTGAAGTTGTTTGTTTTTGGCGGTATATTAGTTCATTCCTAGCTAACCATAGGGTCCAAAAAAGGAAGCAAAAGGAGGAGATTACGGCTGTTGGTGCAGATTGTTGTAGAATTTGGGAGATGGTCGTCTGAGGGGTTAAGGTGAGAGTGAGGGGGTAATTGGAGTTTGGTGTATTTGTAAGTTGATTGATCAGGGTGTTCCAGGAAGTAATCGTCGTTGGACAATGAATTAGAAGATGACTCGCCAATTCTGGATCAGCATTGCATCTGGGGCATATGTCAGAGTTGGTCAAGTAGATATGATGTAGGAGAGAGAAGGTTGGTAATCCTTCATTGATTGCTTTCCACAAGAAAAGTCGAATTTTTGGTGGACATGGTGTTACAAACCAGAACGACACACAATATGTGTCACTGCTACTATAGCAAGTAAGTCTGCCTCTGATGTACGACCCTCGGTTGTGAGTCGTTATCACTGTAGAAAAACGATTGTCTTTGCTAGTCTGTTCTTCGTGTTCTTCAGCTATGCAGCAGCATAAATGGTGACTCTCTCCAACTTTCAATTTCTCGCCTCTGAGATGTTCTAAATCCTCCCAATTCTCTCTGTCAAAGAGCAATACCAAAAAGTAAAGTACCATGAGGAATCAGTAAAGAGAGAAGTCGGAAAGATAGTACCTGGGTGAAAAGAGAAATCAAAGACTAATATACAACATACAATTGCCTCGATGGTCAATCAAGCGTAAACAGGGTCCTCCAGAGGGACCTCCTCAACATCACCTGTAGGAAAGGGATCTTAAAAGGGTTTCAATCTCTGACCGTTAACCTTCGAAGAACTACTACCATCCGGTGTCTCAATTTCAACAGCTCCATGAGGAAAGACAATGCGAACAATAAAAGGACCCGTCCACCGAGAATGTAACTTCCCAGGGAAAAGATGCAAGCGGGTATCATACAAAAGAACTTTTTGACCTGGAGAAAATGACTTCCGTAAAATATTTCTATCATGCACAAGTTTCATTTTGTTCTTATACTCCTTCGCACTATCGTAAGCATCTATACGAATCTCGTCCAACTCATTGAGCTGGAGTTTCCTATGGGCTCCCGCTATGTCAAGTGAAAAGTTTAGCTGCTTAACAGCCCAATAAGCTCTATGTTCTAACTCAACAGGTAAATGACATGCTGATAGACGCATTTATGTGTCTAATTTGTCCCAATTGTTTATATTGTTAGTGCTCGATTTTGTACTTATTTGGTTATTTTATGTCTTTGTAGGTGTTTTTGGAGAAATAAGCTTTTGCGGCGAAATTGGCTCAAAATGTGGCATTTGAACCTCCGTAGATAACGTACCAGAAGCACCCCAGAAGTATGTTGGAAGCACCCCAGAAATACCCCGGAGGAACCCTGAAAAAGTGTTGAAAATATCCCAGAAAAATTACTATTTGCACCCAAGGGGAAAGTGTTATTCGGACTCTCACTATGGATAAGGGGTAACCCAATTCGGACATGTGCTAAAGGGACACCAGAACTGGATAAGGGGGAGGTCACCTTCACCGTTTGAAAACAAATTTTGGCGGGAAAATTTTCTTTCACCAGACAGATTTAGGGTTGGATTTTCGGAAGAGTTTTAATGAGATTCAATCACTGATTCTCATGGGATGGACGTGATATGGATATACAATTCTAGTATGGATGATTTCATGGGCTTAATTTGGCTAGAATATCCGGGAGAAGCAATCAAGAGTTAGGGGTCGATTGGGAGGCCAGCAGAGAGACGCAGGAGGAGTTGCAGGAATTGTACCTGCTGCTGCTGCTGCCATTAACAAAGCTCGAAGAACACGAAGAACACACCTGCAAAGACAGTCGTTTATCAACAGTGACAACGACTAGCATCCGGGGGTCTTAAAACAACAGCGTCAACAGCAGCAGTGAGGTATCGTTATTTACAGCAGTGGTATTTTATCGTTCTTCTCTGGACGCTTAAAGGGGGTCGTAGTTTCACTGTATTATATTTTTCACTCTTTTAATCATATTTTGAGCATCAAGTATGTATTTTGAGAACATGATTATTATGAGTAGCTAAACCCCAATACTGGGATGATGGAGGAAGCTGTTTTTCAGCCATGTGGTTATTTAAATAATTCTTAATTCACTTTTTGCACCGATTTTAATTGATTTATGATTTCAATTAATTACTTGTGATTTTGTTTGATGGAACATGCTTAGTCCTAGGGATTCTTGATGTGCCATGCTTATCATATACAAGTAATATTTTATGGAATCTAATTTAGCAAAGATAGAGTTAATACTTGTTTTATTTTGAGCTATAATCGCCTAGGATTATTTTCTGAGCCACTTGAATATGAAACACATTGGAATCCTGAGTCCTGGTTCCTCTTGATCTTGTGACATATTATGTATATATTTTTGTTTTAAAAATCTTTTCAAGTCCGAGCAACGAACACCGTATTTACCGCATTGAAATTACAACAACACATGCCTTGCCATACACAAGCCGATAAGGCGACATTCCAATTGGGGTCTTAAACGCAGTACGGTAAGCCCATAAGGCATCAGTAAGCCTAGACGACCAGTCTTTCCGATTAGGATTAACTGTTTTCTATAATATACGTTTTATCTCCCTATTGGAAACCTCAACCTGACCACTAGTCTGAGGATGATACGGGGTAGCTACCTTATGTGTAATACCATATTTCTTCATCAGAAGCCTAAAAGGCCCATTACAAAAGTGCGACCCTCCATCACTAATTATAGCTCGCGGTGTACCAAAACGTGTAAGTATATTATTTTTCAAGAACTCAATCACAACCCTATGGTCGTTGGTTTTACACGCAACCGCCTCAATCCACTTAGAGAAATAGTCTACAGCGACAAGGATGTATAGGTTACCAAAAAAATTAGGAAACGAACCCATAAATTCAACACCCCACACATCAAAGACCTCAACAATTAGAATCGGGTTCAAGGGCATCATGTTCCTACGGGAAATGGTTTCTAATTTTTGGCAACATTCACAAGTAACACAGTAACTATGGGAGTCTTTAAACAACAAAGGGAAATAGAATCCACACTGCAATATCTTAGCATCAGTCTTCTTAGCACTAAAGTGACCCCCACAAGCATGATCATGACAAAAGGAAATAATACTGGACTGGTCACTCACAAATAAGGACAATACTTAAACAAATAAGGATCATCCCAAAAGAAGTGCTTAACCTCGAATAAAAACCTAGAAAGATCTTGTTTACCCCAATGTTGGGGCATTTGACCAGTAACAAGATAATTCACTATATACGCATACCAAGGTGCTTGGGTAACAAAGAAAAGTTTTTCATCAGGAAAACTATCCCTTATAGGAAGGGAATCATCAGGGGAATCAACAACTATCCTAGAAAAGTGGTCTGCTACTACATTTTCGGCACCCTTTTTGTCTCTAATGTCCGGAGAGAACTCTTGCAACAAAAGGATCCACCTAACCAATCTAGGTTTCGTATCCCTCTTAGAAAAAAGATATTTCAAAGCAGCATGATCAGTATATATGACGATCTTAGAACCTAAGAGATAGGGTCTAAACTTGTCTAAGGCAAACACAATGGCTAACAGTCCCTTCTCGGTAGTGGTATAGTTCAACTGGGCATCATTCAGAGTTTTGCTAGCATAGTAAATCACATGAAGTAATTTGTTTTCTCGCTGACCTAGCACAACACCAATAGCATAATCTGAAGCATCACACATGATCTCAAAGGGTAGGTTCCAGTTGGGTCTGAATATCAAATGGGTACCCCTTATCATCTGAGGTGCCCCTTATCCGAAATAGAGAGTCCGAATAACACGTTCCTCCGGGTGCTTTAGAAAACTTTTCGACCTGATTTTTCCAAAAATGTTTTATTCCCAAAAATGCCTACAAACACATAAAATATAAAAATTAGTACAAAATCGAGTGCCAACAATAAATAGTATTGAGATCAAATTAGACACAAAAATGTGTCTATCACATGGTAAGGTCCACAGGAATTTGGTGGGTGGAAGAGGGGTATGAGTTGGTTGACCATGGGTTAGACATTTGTATCCCGAAGATGTAGTGTCATTTCCAGATTTTGAGTGTGGCCAGATAATTTTATCTTGTGCGTTGTTTTGGGGAAGGTGGATGTTTATGATTTTTTGGGCTATGGGATTTGGAAGGGTGCTTAATTTTTCTTGATTCCAGGTATGGGAGATTGGGTCGATGAAATCTACTACCATTCGGATTGGGTAGAGTTGAGTTGGGTCTAGAGGTGGTGATCCAATTGGCTTCTACTGGAGTTGATAATCCATTTCCAATTTGATGGAAAATCAGTTTTTGCATGGCAGGGACAATTGATGCTAGTTGTATCCATTGGGGACTGGAAGAGGAAGGTATGGTATGAATGCCTCGTAGAATAGGTTGTTGATTAAGATATTTTGCACTGAAGAGACTTCCACAAATGGAGTTAGGTTTTTCATGTAAATTCCAAATTCTTTTCATGAGGAGAGCCTTATTATGATCATTGATTTTCCTTATGCCTAACCCTCCTTCGGATAATGGTTTTGCTCTTTTATCCCAGCCTATAGGGTGAAGCTTTTTGATTGTTGAGTCATGTCCCCAGAAAAAATTCCTAGTGATACGATCTATTTGTTTGTGAATAGTATTGGGTAGGTTTTGTGTTTGCATAATGTGGTTTGAGGTGGGGGTAAGTGAAGTTTTGATGAGGGTGAGTCTTCCAGATGGAGTTAGGCATTTTGTCATCCATCCTTTAGCTTTTCGGGCTAATCTTTGTATAAGGGGTGTGAAGGTTTGATTGGATGCTCTTCCTTGTTTGAATTGGATGCCTAGATAGGTCGGAGGTTTTGATGTTGTTGACATATCGAAAAATTGTTGTAGTTCAGTTACCTTGATCGGGTCTAGTTTTGAGTGGTGAATTATTACTGATTTGGAGGTATTAATTACCTGTCCTGCAGAATTGCCATAGGCTTGGAGAAGGGTTTTAAGGTGATGGTTTCTCTGACTCGAGGCTTTATAGGTAATTAGTAAATCATCCGCATACATTAGATGATAAATGGATGGTGCTTTTTTTGAAATGTTTAGTCCTTGAACTAACTTTTGGTTTTCAAGGTTTCCTAGATTTGTAGATAGGATTTCAGCACATATGATGAAAATATAGGAAGATAATGGGTCGCCTTGTCTGATACCTCTAGTTGGGTTAATGTAGCCATGGGGAGTACCATTTATATTGATCGAATATGTAACTTATGTGACACATAGCATCATGTAATCTATAAAGGATGAAGGAAATCCAAGTTTTGTAAAGGAGGTTTTGATGAAACCCCAATCTAAACTATCATAGGATTTTTGGATATCTAGTTTGAGAGCTATTTTTGGATCCTTGGTGAGGTTTGAGGTTCTGATATGATGGAAGAGTTCTCCGGAAATTGCTATGTTATCGTGGATTGATCTTTGTGGCACAAAAGCACTTTGGTAGGGGTCTAATTCGGTTGACTATGATTTTTGAAATGATTTTATATGTGACGCTAAAGAGTGCTATGGGTCTACACTGTGAAGATTTTGAAGGATGGTTTATTTTAGGTATTAGTGTTATGTTTGTGTGATTCATGAGAGGATGCATGTTTAGATTATTAAAGAAACTTTGAACCATTGCTATTGTAGATGGGGAAAAACGGGTCGCCGGTTTTTCGGGAAAGTGGAGAGTCGAGCGTGTTGTCGAGACTCCTCAGCCGGGCAAAATGTTAATCCTTACACAGATGCACCGCTGCAAAAGGGTGCTTAGATTCGGGAAATCAATCTGTATGACTCCGGCCTAAACCAAGACAATGGTCGTTCCAGAGTCAATTCGGTCGCAAAGAGGAAGATGGGTTGATATGTAGGAGGGAAGCTGAGAATTATATGGGATCAGTGATGATCGAGGATTGTGGGTGTGTTGAAGGTTTCTGCAATAATGGTGAACTGATAAGTTCTAATAAGTTCTGATGGATTGATGAATTCTTGAGAGTGATAACTCGAGAAATTCTATGTAGACGAGAGTCTGTCTGTTCAATCATGGTTTCAGAGACTTATTTATATTGTCAGAGTCGTGAATACCTTAATCCCTGTAAGTGTGACGGTTTCCTGAGTGAAAGAGTAGGAAAGTGGGAGATCGTGGTAAAGTCAGTTCTATGCCGTGTGGAGACTTCTGATCGTGCACCCACTACTTTGCTAACTCCTTCAACCGTTTACACGACTTACGCACATTTCTCGTTGTGTATGAATCCACGTGTCGTAGACTTCCAGACCAAAACCCTACGTGATATCCCCCCATTTGTGACGTGATTGATGTCTCACAAGTCATGGAGTCTGCAGGGAAGACGTGTTTTGATTAGTCAATTGTTGACAATGAGTCTGAGTTTCGTTGAATCGAGCATGAATGATGAATGCTCAGCGATTCATGGGTTGAACATGTAGTTCTCTGAAAGGATTTCAGTATTGTAGATTCACTGATGAATTACTGACGAGCGACTGAGAAAGTATTGCTCAATTCTGCGAATTACTGAATATTGAGGATTTGATGAGCAACTGAGCAAGCATTGCTCAATTCACCAAATTAGTGATTTTTGATAGTCTGTCATGCAACTGAGCAAGTATTGCTCCATTCGACAAATTACTGATGAGTTGCTGAATATTGATCAATATTCGAGCAATTGAGCAAGTATTTCTCAATTCGGCGAATTATTTACTGGTGACGTGACCCAATAAAATAATAATTAAAATATTGCTAGATTACCAAATATTGTATAATTAATTTTTATGTTGATTGATGGATCAACATAAATTTATTAGTGTTTGAAATTGATCAGAATGATAGCTTCTCAGAGCGTTTATTCGAAACCCTAATTTTCGATCAATCCTCCATCAATTGGCGAATTGTTGAAAATTAGTCATGAATGAAGAGGGAACGACCACATGGGATGATGAACGCCCATGTGATGCCCAGTGCTCGAGTGAGCACGTAGGGTTCTCAGTTTGAGAGTTGGTGAAAGAATGATGATTAAATGGTGGTTTCACCATTTACTGAAAATATTCATGGATTCATCATTAGGTGGTAAAACCTAAGTATGAGAGATGGGACCGACCAAGGGGCATGGGACCGGCTCTTGGTGGTCACGGGACCAGTTGTTGGTCATTTGGAGAATCCCCAGTTGGTTGGAGAAAGTTCGGGCCCAGTACGAGCAATTGAGCAAATTAGGTCAGAATTATGAAAACATGTGGGATCGGCTATGTGCAAGCCCTAGGAATGACTCTGGTCGGTCATGAAGGCGTGCACGTGTTGCCATGGTGTCTGTGTCTCCATACTGAGAGTTTCAGTATTTTCTGATGTGCGTTCGAGCAACATCGTGAATTTTCAGAAGAGTTTCATCTTGACTGAGAATTCTCGATTTTTGTTGGAATGAGCATGTAGCTCAATTCATCAATATTAAAATAAAAGTGTTTTAATATTTAAAATTTCCGTGAGAGGCTAGCCAGTCGTCTGACCATGTTGGCTTTTGGTTTTTCGTGATTCGAGCAATATTTGAGAAAATATGAAGAAATCATGAATTTTGCTCAAACCCAGGAGTTTCACGAGTTGAGAAAAATAATAATTATGAAAGATTAGCGATTGCAAGGTGTGGGACCGTCCAAGGCTAGGGCATGGCCGTCCGTCCATGTTGCCCGGTCCCGCACACCTTTCCTTATTTTATAATATTATTTTTTCGTGAATCTTTGAAGTTATGGAGAATCCTTGAAGATATGGAGAATCCATGAGTTTTTGTTGAAACAGAGAAGTTTCGTGAGATTGGGAATAATAATTATAAAAAGCTAAGGATTGTGAGGTGTGGGACCGGCCATGGGTATGGCTGATGAATGCCAAATATTGTATATATTTATCCCTTTTTGTTGGCATTTTAACTCATCTTTTGTGCATGAATTCTACATTTTATCCCATATTCTGTATTTTCATTGTTTTCAAGAATAAATATTTTTATTAATTAATTTCGTATTTTTAGGTAATAAATAAAGTTCGGATGAGTCGCGGAGCGAAAAGAGCAGAAAAGTAGTGAAAAGCCGGGAGAAATTACGCAAGGAAGCCGCGAAGAATGGTGCGCACAACCTCATTTTCTACACACAAAAGCGCCTCCGTTCTCAGCCGTCAGATCAGTTCCCAAAAGCATCCGATGGTCGCTCCTTCATAGAGCATCAAAATCTGAAGTCTCTGCCAAGCACCACAGCGCTGAAATTCCAAGCCTTCAGATTAGATGGTTGTTGAATCCAACGGTCGCTCCCTTGCTGTTCATCAACGTCTGATATCTCCGCCTTACACTACAACACCTAACCCCATCTAGAGCCGTTAACTTCGTTGTATAAAAAAAATCCATCGGTCGCTACAAGCTTCACTTCACATCACCGTCCGATTGATCTTTCATCTCCCAATCCCACGGCTCAGCGTCGCAGATCATCAAGACTCGATGCATTCGCCTTACACCCTAGTACCCGAGCCCATCCACCTAACCCAAACACACCCCCTACCCAAACACAGTCGAGCCATACCCTCTCCACCATCTTCTCCACAGCGACGCTGTCGCCATCACCACCACCATGTCCGTCTCCATCACCACCACCTCACCCCAAATCACTCCACTATCTTCTCCTCAAATCACTCTACCTATACCCATCATCACTATCACGTTTTACATCAACTAATCTCCTCAATTTCTCATCTCTGCTCACTGAAACCCTAGGTGAGAAATTGAAGATATAAGTTGATGTTAGAGCAGCAATTGGAGCGGGAGATGACTCAGGAAGAGAAATAGAAGGATGGGTCGACGAGATGGAGCGAGAATTTCATCAACAGTAGGTAATTGGCAAAACCTAATTTTACTGACTTTGGGGAAAATTGGGGGAAAACCTAATTTTGTGTAATGGGTATAAATTGGTGTTGGGGGAAGCATTAGAGAGACACTATTTTACCTCTCTGGACTAGCCAGTAGAGAATTGGAGAAAAATTTTTATGAACTGAAAATTTCAGTACTTGTATGTTTACAGTTGCAATTTGCTTATGTGTTGTAGTTATTTGATATGCTGCAATTTATGTTTAACTTATCTCATATGATGTATGTTTGTTGCCAAAACATGGTTAGCATGAGCTAATCAGTTTCAGGCCAAGGCTCAGTGAAGCCTTGTGCACTGTCAAGTGTGATTGAGCTAGGATAGTTCTTCCCTGCTGTGTTTTTATTGTGTAATTGAGAGAGGCCAATGCTCATAGAGCCTGTGATTGGCTGTACTGTCAAAAGACAGCCAATGCTAGGGGTAGACTAGTGAGCAAGTTGGTGTTCTTTCATTTCTAGTTGTATGCTTAGGATTGAACTTAACCTAGACCATGTCACTTGATTAGGATACAAGGTGGATCATATGCCTTGGCTTACCACCACTACTCTTTCAGTCACTTTTATTTTTCAGTCCTGTATGCTTGTATTTCAGTTACTTTTCTTGCCTTTCATTTTCTTGCACTTTGTAGCTACTTTGCACTGAAGTCAGTGCACTGAACTCACTCTGCCCTTGGCTTCCAAGCCTTGGTTATTTGCTGCTTCTCTTAGCTGTTTCTTTGTTGCTTTACTTTCCAAGCCTTGGTTCTTTGCTTATCTTTCCCTGCTGTGGTTCTAGTCTGTTTTTCATTACTTAGCTTGGTTCTTTGCTGATTTGCCCTGCTTTGCTCTCTGCCATAGTACATTGTCACCATTGTTAGCCTAGGAAAACTTCTCATATGCTCCTCTCCCTGTGGACAAACCCCTACTCACCATTTTATTACAAATCTTGACCTTGTATACTTGCAAGTGTTTTGTGTGCATTTAGAATTCACACCAAGTGTTTTGTGTGCATCTTGACCTACTCACCATTTTATTACATGAGAGATGTAGTCAAAGGAGAGATCCTGAAACTACTTGATGCAGGTATCATATACCCAATTCCCGATAGCAAATGGGTTAGTCCCATTCAAGTTGTGCCTAAGAAGTCAGGCATTACTGTTGTTCAGAACGACAAGAATGAATTAGTCCCTACTCGTACAATCACAGGATGGCGAGTATGCATCGACTACAGGAAGTTGAACACAGTAACAAGGAAGGATCACTTCCCGCTCCCTTTCATTGACCAAATGCTAGAACGTGTGTCTGGACACAGTCACTACTGTTTTCTAGATGGCTTTTCCGGTTATAACCAAATTCACATTGCTCCGGAAGATCAGGAAAAAACTATATTCACGTGTCCATTTGGGACGTTTGCTTATAGACGTATGCCCTTCGGGTTGTGTAATGCACCTGCTACTTTTCAGCGTTGCATGATGAGCATTTTTTCTGACATGATAGATAGTTTTCTCGAGATCTTTATGGATGATTTCTCTGTTTTTGGTTCCTCGTTTGACGAATGTTTGAAGCATCTTGCCCTCGTGATATCCAGATGTAAAGAAAAGAACCTTGTTCTAAATTGGGAAAAATGCCATTTTATGGTGAATTCAGGAATAGTTCTAGGACACATCATCTCAGAGAAAGGAATTGAAGTGGATAAAGCTAAAGTTGACCTCATTCAACATCTACCACAACCTTGCTCTGTGAAGGAGATCAGATCATTTCTAGGTCATGCTGGTTTTTACCGGCGATTCATCAAAGATTTCAGCAAAATCTCCAGACCTCTGTGCAGTCTTATCTCCAAAGATGTTGCCTTCAATTTCGATGCTGCTTGTGTGAAGGCATGGGAGGAATTAAAAACCCTTCTCACCACCGCTCCTATAGTCCGACCACCCGATTGGAAGCTTCCGTTCGAACTTATGTGTGATGCCTCTGATTATGCTGTTGGTGCTGTTTTAGGACAGCGAGTTGATAGACTACCATATGTGATATACTATGCTAGCAAAACCCTTAATGATGCCCAACTCAATTATTCAACTACCGAGAAGGAATTGCTTGCCGTCGTTTTCGCATTAGACAAGTTTAGATCTTATCTGATAGGGTCTAAGATCATCATATACACAGACCATGCGGCTTTGAAGTATCTTCTTTCCAAGAAGGATGCTAAAGCTCGCCTTATTCGATGGATACTCTTATTACAGGAATTCGATCTCGAAATCCGTGATAAGAAAGGATGTGAGAATGTGGTTGCTGATCATTTGTCTAGATTAACTTTAGAGTCTATTGATGAATCTGAGCTGATTAGAGAATCATTCCCAGATGAACAGCTGATGTCTATCTCAGACCTTCCTTGGTTTGCTGATATTATTAACTACCTCGCTACAGGTAGGCTGCCCTCACGTTGGTCGAGACAACCAACCTGGAGGACCTAGTCTATGTGGACTAAACTGGTCCACTCTTTCCCTAAATAACCAAAAAAACAGTTTTCCAAATGTTTCCCTAAAAACCAAAATTTTTCGTTTTCCCATCAAAACCAAATGTATCCCAACAAAACCAATTTTTTTTCCAAAAAGTCCAATCCCATTAAAAACCAAAATTTTCTTGTAGATAATGTGTTAGTTAAATTTCCTTTTTTGTGTATATTTTGTGCTCATCCATTGTGACTGCTAATATGATGGATTTTTGCCTTGAAATAACGGAGTTTTAATCGAGCTACCACCGTACAATCGGGTATTCTCTCTCCTTTTACTCTACTCAGCATGTTCCTCTTCATATATTGTTTTATAATTCTTTCCATGTTTTGAAACATTGAGGACAATGTTTAGTTTAGGTTTGGGGGTATAGAGTAGATACCATGATAATATGCTATAATTGAAAAACGAACTCCTTCTTTTTTTTTTTGAAAAAATTGAAAAATTCCAAAAAAAATTAAAAAATTGAAAAAAAAATCATAAAAATGGAGCTCATTTACCTTGAAATGCTGACTCTTGTGCAAATTTGTATTTTTATTAGGAGTCTTAGTCTAGATATTTAGGCACCCTGATTCTAGCACAATTCACATCGTGATAAGAAATTTGCACGCGCACGATCTACCAATACATGTATGGCCTCGATCTTCAAGGTGTTGGATAGGAAGTTACGATTGCCAATCACTTTAGAATACTGAACGAAACTGGACTAGCTTGTTCTTTGGTTGGTTGGGATAGAAGGTGGAGGTTACATTAAGAAAGACAACCATCGAATTTAACTGGGTGCATCAAAAAGGGCTACCTCTTGCAAAGTGTCATGTAATCTTTTGTTTCTTTTTGTTATGTATCAAAAGTGTTTCCTTGTAAAAAAAAAAAAAAAAAAAAAAAAAAAAAAAAAAAAAAAAAAAAAAAAAAAAAAAAAAAAAAAAAAAAAAAAAAAAAAAAAAAAAAAAAAAAAAAAAAAAAAAAAAAAAAAAAAAAAAAAAAAAAAAATCAGAAAAATACCAAAAAAATCAAGTATTTATCAATTCCATCATCTCTTGTTCCAAAAATAAAAGAGATTTGTCAATGTAAATAAGAGTCATGTAAATAGTCATCTTTTGTTGTTTCTTTTGTAATAAGCAAGGAGGGTGTATGCCATTGATGTACAACGCGAGTAATTGTGAAATACCTCCAACTCATTCACAATTCTCGTAAAGTCCGGACAGCTAGCTAGATTTCGACCTCAGTTCTTAGCCTGAGAAACTATCTCTTTGTGATTAGTAGTCATGACTTCAGATCTTTCTTTACACATGTGTAGATACACTTTACACTCTTATCACATGTCCTTATTTGTTATCAGTGCTAGGATTGTGCCTTCGATAGCTAGATTGACATCTCCATTTTGCTGTGAGCTAAACTGTTTTGCACATGTCACGTTTGATGGAATCTGAGCTTATATTTTGACCTAGAACTTTGTAGGTACGTTCTAAGCAAACCTTCACGAGACTTCAACTCGTCCACTAGGGACACTTAGTGGTTTAAAAGGCTTAGTGCATACGCTAAATGCATTCGAGAGACCAGCGACAGTGGTATAGTTAGGATTTCCTTAGTTTTGTTTTACTTGAGGACAAGTAAAATTCAGGTTTGGGGGTATTTGATGAATGCCAAATATTGTATATATTTATCCCTTTTTGTTGGCATTTTAACTCATCTTTTGTGCATGAATTCTACATTTTATCCCATATTCTGTATTTTCATTGTTTTCAAGAATAAATATTTTTATTAATTAATTTCGTATTTTTAGGTAATAAATAAAGTTCGGATGAGTCGCGGAGCGAAAAGAGCAGAAAAGTAGTGAAAAGCCGGGAGAAATTACGCAAGGAAGCCGCGAAGAATGGTGCGCACAACCTCATTTTCTACACACAAAAGCGCCTCCGTTCTCAGCCGTCAGATCAGTTCCCAAAAGCATCCGATGGTCGCTCCTTCATAGAGCATCAAAATCTGAAGTCTCTGCCAAGCACCACAGCGCTGAAATTCCAAGCCTTCAGATTAGATGGTTGTTGAATCCAACGGTCGCTCCCTTGCTGTTCATCAACGTCTGATATCTCCGCCTTACACTACAACACCTAACCCCATCTAGAGCCGTTAACTTCGTTGTATAAAAAAAATCCAGCGGTCGCTACAAGCTTCACTTCACATCACCGTCCGATTGATCTTTCATCTCCCAATCCCACGGCTCAGCGTCGCAGATCATCAAGACTCGATGCATTCGCCTTACACCCTAGTACCCGAGCCCATCCACCTAACCCAAACACACCCCCTACCCAAACACAGTCGAGCCATACCCTCTCCACCATCTTCTCCACAGCGACGCTGTCGCCATCACCACCACCATGTCCGTCTCCATCACCACCACCTCACCCCAAATCACTCCACTATCTTCTCCTCAAATCACTCTACCTATACCCATCATCACTATCACGTTTTACATCAACTAATCTCCTCAATTTCTCATCTCTGCTCACTGAAACCCTAGGTGAGAAATTGAAGATATAAGTTGATGTTAGAGCAGCAATTGGAGCGGGAGATGACTCAGGAAGAGAAATAGAAGGATGGGTCGACGAGATGGAGCGAGAATTTCATCAACAGTAGGTAATTGGCAAAACCTAATTTTACTGACTTTGGGGAAAATTGGGGGAAAACCTAATTTTGTGTAATGGGTATAAATTGGTGTTGGGGGAAGCATTAGAGAGACACTATTTTACCTCTCTGGACTAGCCAGTAGAGAATTGGAGAAAAATTTTTATGAACTGAAAATTTCAGTACTTGTATGTTTACAGTTGCAATTTGCTTATGTGTTGTAGTTATTTGATATGCTGCAATTTATGTTTAACTTATCTCATATGATGTATGTTTGTTGCCAAAACATGGTTAGCATGAGCTAATCAGTTTCAGGCCAAGGCTCAGTGAAGCCTTGTGCACTGTCAAGTGTGATTGAGCTAGGATAGTTCTTCCCTGCTGTGTTTTTATTGTGTAATTGAGAGAGGCCAATGCTCATAGAGCCTGTGATTGGCTGTACTGTCAAAAGACAGCCAATGCTAGGGGTAGACTAGTGAGCAAGTTGGTGTTCTTTCATTTCTAGTTGTATGCTTAGGATTGAACTTAACCTAGACCATGTCACTTGATTAGGATACAAGGTGGATCATATGCCTTGGCTTACCACCACTACTCTTTCAGTCACTTTTATTTTTCAGTCCTGTATGCTTGTATTTCAGTTACTTTTCTTGCCTTTCATTTTCTTGCACTTTGTAGCTACTTTGCACTGAAGTCAGTGCACTGAACTCACTCTGCCCTTGGCTTCCAAGCCTTGGTTATTTGCTGCTTCTCTTAGCTGTTTCTTTGTTGCTTTACTTTCCAAGCCTTGGTTCTTTGCTTATCTTTCCCTGCTGTGGTTCTAGTCTGTTTTTCATTACTTAGCTTGGTTCTTTGCTGATTTGCCCTGCTTTGCTCTCTGCCATAGTACATTGTCACCATTGTTAGCCTAGGAAAACTTCTCATATGCTCCTCTCCCTGTGGACAAACCCCTACTCACCATTTTATTACAAATCTTGACCTTGTATACTTGCAAGTGTTTTGTGTGCATTTAGAATTCACACCAATGGCCGGCCGACTACGTTGCCCGGTCCCGCATACCTTTCCTTATTTTATAATATTATTTGGTGAATCCACCATGTCATGGAGAATTCACAAGTTTTGCACAAAATAAGGAATTTTGCTAAGATGGGGAAACCTTCATGAGTTTATGAAAATAAAATAAGGAAAAATAATGGAGGAAGCATGGGACCGGCCACGGCTAGGGCATGACCGGCCGGCCGGTGGGCCCGGCCCATGGGTGCTTCTCCATTATTTTATTATTATTTTCTCTCTCCTATTTTTGTGTAGGATTCCTCATTATTTCATGTTTTTGGACGCTCGTTCGTGCATCCGGGTGCTCAGTCGTGCATCATTGTCGAGTACACTCACACCATTTTTGTGGGGCTTACTCAGTGATGGTCCAGATGCCCGATTGCTGAATATTTGTTACTAATTTATGAAATTCAGTGGAGAATAGTTCATGTAACTGAGTAATAAAAAATGAATAATTGTTCATTATTAATTCATAGAATCATATATGGATTCGACTATGAATTCAGAATAATAAAATGAGCATTACCATCCTACGGGATCGTGGATTCGACCATATAATCGGAGTAATAAAAATTATCCATTACCATTTCATGAGATCAGTGGATTCGATCATGAAATCAGAGTAATGAGATAACACAGTTGTGTTTTATTTCCATTCTATGAGATCAAGCCGTGGATTCGATCATAGAATCAGAGCAATTGTTATTGCCATTCCATGGGATCAGGCCGTGGATTCAACCATGGAATAGGAGCAATGATAGATTATTCTGGGAATTCAGTAGTGAATGTCACGGCAGAAGTAATCTATTTCAGAAAAGATATTATCCAGTTAAAGCGTCACATCCATTCTGAATGGTGCGCAGTCAGGGAGTCACGACGTTGTTTACAACCTGAAGGCGTTAGTGTTCTCAATCTACGGAGAACCGCCTGAATCTATGCACTATCTCCACATAATCAGGGTACGGTGAGTGTCACCGACGTCCTGAAGGCGTCCTACGCCCAACTATTCTTCTATGTGGAGGTGAGTCTCTCTCCTGCAGTCAGGGAACAGTGAGTATCATCGACGTCCTGAAGGCGTTTAAGTTCTCAATCTACGGAGAACCGCCCAAATACGTTATTCTGCATAGAGGGCACGACGAAATGCCAGGGATCGAACGCTCAGCTAGTGGAGGCTTTTCGAAAACATATTCATCATGGCTTCGTAAAATATGAATTTTTGCATGCTTGAAAGCCGTGTCAAAAACATGCCTCATGATTTTACGGTTTTACCCTTTGTTGAAAATCCACCATCTACATTAAGTCCCCTGCTTAGTGAGGAACAGTTATGTTCCGCAGTATGCATTAAATGGTGATTTTCAGTCGACGAGATCAGTGGTTGAACTCAATCTACAAAGGTAGTTTCAGAATCCTCGATTTACCCCAATGGTGTCATGTACGAGAAAATGCACAGATGAGGATCCTTATAGTGAGGTGGAGTGTCATCTGAGTGTGGAGAGATGAGGCACTGCTGATTTGGGCGTTAGGAAGTTTAGTTATGGTCGGTTTAGGATTTGCAGGCCCGAGCCCAGAAAAGGAAACCCATGTTTTATTAGGTTTTGGAAAAAAATTTGATATAAAAGGGAAGAAGCCCTAAAAAAAAAATTATTGACCGACCAGCACTCCCTTTCTTCATCACCCTCAGGAGTTCAGCAGCAGCAGGAAAAGTTCACGTCAGCCCCGCCGACGTCCGACCACCGTCCGACGCCGGCAGGTAAGTCCGTGCGATTTTTTTTTTTGCTGTAAGTTTTATGATTCATGAGTTGTTCACAAAACCAAAAATCCCATGGTTGCATGCACGCGTAGGATTTATGAAGGATTTTTAGAAAACGTACGTATAAACCTGTTTGTGCGTTAGTTGAAGGTACGAGTCCCTAATATGGAAGAGACACATAAAATTTTGAATGGACATGGTCTAGTTGCAGTAGTAAAAGTTTTGTTTACTAGGTTTCATGAAAACCCAAGTTTGTTTTTGAAAGTATGAACTTTGCAAATACTTTTGAGAATGTAGGTTTGTTCGTAAAGTAATAAATAATAATCCTTAGGGTTAAAGGAATTTTTGAAAAGGCCTGGAGTTTATGATGAATTTTTTTTTGAGGACTTTCGAAATTTTATTTGAAGTGTGGAGAGTTCTTCAAAAATATAAAAGTCCCTCGTTTGACCGACGAATGCTCGATTGAGCAAAAAAAAAATTTTTTGCGTGAGTTGTTAACTCACAATATTTTTTATTTATTTACGTGAGTTCATTAACTCACAAAATTTTTTTTATGCGCGTGACTTATTCACATCTTATTAAATAAAAATCGAGTTTTGAGAACACACAATTTATGAATTGGTGAATTCACAGTGTATGTGAGAATTCAGTAATTTTATAGTGTATGTACACGTAAAAATCAGCGAGTGCTCACATAGAGGGTTAAGTGAATTACTCATAGTTTCTCGAAAAGTCAGTGTTTACTCTTGAATAATATGTTTTATGCTCGATTTTGCAGGTTTGAGAGAACGAGCAAATTTGGGGTTTTTCGTTGTTATTACTAAGTTCGTGAAATCGTGAATAGGTGAGAGTTGAGGATTACCATTTTTGTAGACGTCAATATGAGCATCATAATTGTCTTGTTGCTTTAATTCCATTTTATTGATGAAATTCATGTATGGATGTCACAACAACTTTGCAGAGATGACTCAGTCCCATAGCGTTTCTGAAGATGATGTTTCCTCTGGAGAGGATGTTTCCACAGACGTTTCTTCCAGAGATGATGGTTCCTCCAGAAATGATGATTCTGAGATTTCTAAGGAGAAAGCAGAGAGCCTCAGGCTAAGAACATTCCAACTGCTGAGGAAAAATTCTTTGTGTATCTGTATAGACCTGAAAAGCGTCCCTTAGGCTCCTCATTTCGGTTGCTGATAAATCCCAGGAGCACTACTCAGAATAAGTTGGTATGTCCTCAAGCAGTAATTCGGTTTTGTTTGCAAGGGAAACACTTTTCGGCTTCTCACGTGGAGTTTAAGCTTTCATGAGAACCTCTGACGCATTTCTCTGGATGGGCAAGACACATGCTGGGTCATAGCCGTGTGAGGACCGTGTTGGATCGTGCTCAGGTGACACGAGCCATTCAAGCTGCTGGAGATTTGATCATCAATCATGATATACCAGGTATGGTAGCCTTGCTCTCCCGTTGGTGTGTTCCTACTCACACGTTCATATGCAGATGGGGAGAATTTACTATTTCTTTAGAGGATGTAGCTGTTTTGTTGCACTTTCCAATTACTGGTAATTTTCCTGAAGAGCTTTCAGCAGAGGATAAAGAGATATCTAATGTATTGGAGTCCAAGATGCACGAATTTAATGAGTCACCCATATCCTGCTATGCTCAATAATTGTCGCGTTGATGGCCGAGAGATGGAATTGCTGAAGAACCGGTTGATGGCACTTTAACAATTGCTGCTTTATTATGTCTATGGCTCTCCAGGGATATCCTTGAAGATTGTGGACACTTGCTGAAGCCGTTTGTGATTCGCTTTGCCATAAAGATGGCTAAAGGTGAGAAAATTCCCATTGGCAGTCTATTCTTGGGTTCATTGTTTGCCAATTTAGACTCTTTAGTTATAGACTCCGGTATTTCTGACGGCTTCATGAAAGTCGAGACATATGCCAATACCATGTTCCTCCAAGCCTTGATGTGGGAGCATCTTGAGAGTTATGCCCCCATTCCCCGTAGTATCTTGCAAGGTCCCAAGGTCGGCACTCGTCATGCCTTCCTTGAGAAGAACAATGCCAGGATCATGCGCTGGTCTAGAAAGAAGCCTCAATATAAGATATGCATTACTGACATTTTGTACATTGAATCCCAGTTCAAATTTCACCCCTGGGTGTCGGTTCTTTCTCTCTTCTCACATCTGATCACTTTTAATATTGCTGAAGAGAATATCACGTTCAGTACTAGTGCTGGTCTGAGCGAAGGAGAGAGATCTTTTGTCTTGAGTTGTACTCCTGGTTTCTTGATATCAATAATGAATGGAGAATTCCAGGTAGAAGAATACAACATTAATAGAGCAGCTAGACAGATGGGTCTTGATCAGTGTATTCCGGGTCATCGGACAAATAAGCCAGAGATTGAGTACCTGAAGGCTCACTTAGACTGCACACGTGTGGAAGGAAGCGATTATTTGTTTCCATGTTCTGATTGAGATACTTTCGTAACCCCTGGTTACATAGACTTTTGGCATCAACAACTTGAGCGTGTGTACCAGTTTGAAATGGATGTTCAGTCCCCAGTTCGAGAATTCCATTCCTATGACATGATTTCTGATCGACCCAGGCTGAGATACCTTTCCAGTGGCGACAAGAGGAAAACGTCTCCAAGTGCGACACAGGTAAGTCCCTTTTTTGCGATTTCAGCCAAGGTATGTCAATCACACTTTTAATTGTATTATTGACCTTGTGATAGGATGGTCGTACTGTGAGACCTCGAATTGATGTAAACTCTCCAAACCTTCAAGAAATTCCTCAAGCAGGAGAAGGCAGGAGCAGGGCATCTCATAGGATGATACCGAACAATATACAATCCCCTGCCGCTTCTTTGGTGAGTTGTTAGCGCCTTCTTTGCTATTGTGATTTTCTCGTCCATATAATTAGGATCTTGAAAGAATATTTTCAATTCGTTCCATAATTTTGCTCCATCGGTTATTGATGGTCTTCGTTTTGCTCCTGGTCGAATAATTCAGGATCCAGCACTGAAGAAGTCGACGTAAGTATTCTCTTTTCGCGTTAATCATTGTAACATGCTTTTGGAAGAATTAGTGATGATTGTTGTTGATGTATTCAGGAGGAAATCATTGAGGACAAGCAGAATATTGATGAAGAACACTCTTCTTTGAGTCATGGAGATATGGAGAGTTCCTGAAATCTCGAACCGAATGAAGATAACGGAGTTGCCAACGGAGATTTCGACGTTGCCGAGCCTTCAAATGGTTTAGAGACTCCCTTAGTAAGTATACCTCCTGTGACCTCTTCATAGATATATGATATTGATGATTTATGAATGAATGAGTGAAAATCCATGTGAATATACGAGTAATTTTGCCGAAATACGTCACCAGAAAATTTCAGACTTCAGTCTTTTAGTAAAAATGTTGTAGAATCCTTGTTTGGAGTCGGATTTTCGATATCTGCATATGCATCTTCAATCCCAGGAAATTTCCAAGCTTTTTGAAAGAAGCTTTTTGACTTTTGAGCATGTTTAGGGCCTGAAAAAGGCGAAACAGTAAAATTCCAGGAGACTTTCAGGATTTTCCCAGATTGCATGTTGCCCAATGTTTTGGAGACATCTCTTCGCTCGTTCCTCCAATTATTATGAAATTTTGACATGTTGTAGAGGACTTCCATACGAATATAATGGTGTATAACTCAACTATATATTCCTTACCAATTGCTCCCAGTTCGTCATTGTACACAGGGAAGTGTAAACTTTTTCCAGCTGAGCTTGTTTTGAAAACGTGTTTCATAACTTTCGCACTACTTGTGCATGTCTTAGATGCATAATAAGGAACTTAGATGATGTTAGTTCACTTAATTTCTTAATTTTATGGTCGTATTGGGTTTCCATGCTCGAACCATTCTAATCCCATGTAATCTTCACATCAGGTGCCAAATGCCGAAGTTGGGAGTAACGGATCCAATGGTGATGGTTTGGGCAATCCTGGAGCTATCAGTGATGAGACTTACATCCCTGCACCTCAGGTTCATGAACTGATGGTTGTTTATGCCGTGGAGGTGGCTGAAACCCCAATTTTGCCTGAGATTGTGGAATCCGAATCGAGAATGGTAGAAGCTACTCCAACTGAAGTTGTCCCCATGATTGTTGACACTGCTCCAGTAACTGAGAACCGTATGATAGTACACGAGTATCCCACTGCAGGGATTTCTTTTGCTCCTCAATTTGGTGAGTTTCTCCCATATCACCAGTTTGTTGGCGGATTTAGCGTTGCCATCGGATATGCTGCCATGTACGAGAGACTGTGGGAACTGTATGGAAACATCGTTGTTACTCAGGATCCAGGATGAAGTTATTTCTTGACGAGGCAAGTAGAAGCCATCTTGCGTGTTATAAATGATATCCGTATCATAACCAGAAATGTTGTTACCCGAGATGTACTCTTTGATTGGGAGTACAACTTGAAGAATGCTGAAGAACTTGGCTTCAATCTGAAGTGGCTTCGTCAAAAGTATGAGGCTTTCAGAAAAGTGGTAGAGGGTGATGCTCCTTTCCCCACTAGTGATGCTGTGTTGAAGAAGATGAACGAAGTTGCTGAACTAACCAAGAAGCTGGAGGCGGAAAAGGTAGCCTTGAAAGTCTTGGAGGAGGCAGAGGAGCAGAAATATTTCTTTGCTGACTTCCTTTAGTTTTCCTTTGACAATCTTCTGAGAGACGTGAGGTTTTATTGATAGGTTCTGAATTTATGAGTAGCTGAGGATTTTCTTTTGGATTTTGGATTTGATAGAGATTTTTTTAAATAAAAGACTTTGATAGATTGCTGAATTTCAAATACTGAGTGCAAGTATGCACACGTTTTGGAGGAATTGAAAAATACAAGTAAAAGAAAATCCTAAGGTGTGAACGCCAAATACTTTGAGCGTTTGCCTTGGATATAAAACATCCAATGTTGAATGCTTCATGCGTCGAAAATCTTGAGCCAATTCTCATGAATCACTGGTACACTTGTCTTGCCTTTGATGTCAGCCAATTTGTAGTATCCTCCAGCAACTGTCTTAGTAATCATAAAAGGTCCTTCCCAGTTAGAACTCTTTGTGGAGTGCAAATTGTGACTGGTTGCCTTAAGAACCAAATCTCCTTCATGAAATTTGTTAGGCTTGGTTGTACGTGCTTTGAATATCTTCTGCTGGTTTGGAATTCCTCGTGGATTTGGTGGGGCTTTCCAGTTTTGCGGCACATGTGGACACTCATGCAAAGGAGAATACTTAGGATATTGATTGTAAAATTCAGTCATTATCCTAGCAATGACCGTGTTAGTGAGATGATGAATTTGGAGGGGCTCTGCGTCTAACCATTTGGTGAAGTATTGCTGAGATGAGACTAACCACTCATAGCGTTTGGTGATGGCTAGGTTTTGAGCGAGTCCCCGGATCAGAGTAACATATTTGAAAGTTGGTAACATATATGCATCATGAGGAATAAGACTTGCATGATTGCGAAGCCTTCCGAAAAACTCGTTGGCATTCTCCCCAGGTTTTTGTGCGAGCTCCATCAAGGCTTTGACTTTTCCCAAATGCTCGAAAGGTTGATCGTCTTCCGAGTCAGAGCTTTCTTCGACGGAGAATTGTGCAACTGAAGATGATGAGGATATCGCAGCAATTTTTTCATCATGAATCCATGCTCGCCCAAGAACCATGTCATATCCCGGATCCTCCTTAATTATGAAGAATTTAGTTTCGATCCAAGATGAATCATTTCTTATGTTTAGAATGATGTAACCATAAGCCTCCCTGGAGGTTCCCTCATGATCTCGGATTGAAATAGGGGCATGAGTTGCTTCTTGTCGAGTAATTCCAGCAGCTCTGAGGGTTTTCAAAGGGATGATGTTAACAGCAGTGCCAACATCGACCAATGCCCGTTTGAATTCATTTCCCTTGAGATGCACCATAGTGAGAAGTCCCCATTCGTACATCTCTTTGTCCGTCACTGGCGGTTCAGGGAGTGTCTCCTGAATTGTCAGTCGTTTTCCTGACACAATATGGTTCAATGCAGCAAACATATCATCTCTTTGAGCCTTTGACAAGTACATCAACTCGCAGACGTGCTCAATTAAGAATGAACTGCTTCTTTGACTGGTTGTTCGGAAAGTGCGAATGTTCTGATTAGGAGAGGATTTCTGTGCACTCCTTCAGTCCCCAGTTCTCCTGAGTCGGCCTTCTTTTTGATAATGCGCTTCAAATTTCTACAATCACTTGTTGGATGACTGACATACCTATGGAATGACAGTAGCGTGCATTTTCCATTTGTTCCGCAGTTGGTTCCTTTTTGACAGGAGGTAGTTTGATTGCACCATCTTGGATCCAGACTTCTAATAGTTCGATCACTTCTTCAATGGGAAAATGGAAGTCAGGAACTTCTTGATCATTCTGCTGAGGTTGTGCATTTCTAGTCTGGTTGTCCTTCTTTGGAGATTTCGGAGGGTGAGACGTCGGAGCAGCATTCTTATGTTGTTGTGCCTCGACTTTTCTCTGGCTCCCTTCAACAACATTCATGGAAGTTTCGACGTTGTACTGCTTGTTGATCAGACGCCGGGAGGTGCTGCTTTGATTGTCTTTCGATTCCTCTACTTTGACAGTTTTAGTTCTTTCCAGCAAGGCCGGAGCAGTAGTCACCGATCGCTTGGCCGCTTCATGAATTTCTGAGAAGGTCTGGAAACGAATATTTTCCAGCAAAGATCTGTAGACTTGGATCATCCCATTGATGCACAAGTCCACCAATTGTTGTTCAGTAACGTTGGTATCATGACAGTCTAAAGCTTGAACTCAGAACCTCTTCACATAATCATTCGAATTTTCGGCAACTTTTTGAGCATCCTTCCCAAGTCAGAAAGAGTAATTTGCTCAGAAACAAAGAAATACTTCCTGTAGAAAGCATTAATAATTTCTCCCCAATTAGCTACGCTCCCTGGTGCAATGTTGTTGTACCAAGTATACGCTCGACCCGTCAGAGATTTTGAAAACTACTTAAAACGGAGAACATGGTTATGTTCATGTTCTCCTAATGCTTCCAGGAACCGAGAAACGTGTTCTCGATCATTCCTCGTCCCATTGTAGAGTGTGAACGTTGGAGAAGTGTAACCCTTTGGGAGAGGATTCTTTGCGTAGCAACAGGATATGGAGGTTGGTGACGGTGCACGGACGGTGCATGGCCTCTTCCTCGATTTTCCATAAAACGTTCCAGGTCTTTACGGGTGATGAAACTGGCAGGTTCAGGTTCTGCAGCTTTGCGGATTTCATCATCGTCAGGGACTGGAATAACTTCGGGATCAGCAGTTGGAGATGTTTCCTTGTCTTTTCCTTTCTCTTGATTTTTGTCTGACATCTTGTCAGTGAGAGTTCTGAGATAGTTAAATAGTTCCTTCTGAGTAGCAGCCATGTCAGTTTGATTCTTGGCGAGAACTTCTTGGACCTTCATGAGATCGCCTATGGTAGGCGGATTTTCTCTGATTTCTTCTGGATGCCGCCCGAAGAGAGGATGATTTTCGACATTGGTGTGAGGAGGAGTAATGTCACCACCATTATTAGAAGCAGGAATGGTTTCCGGAGTACCACCACTATTGTTGCTGGTGCTAGCGTTGTTGGTGTTGGGATTTGTAACTGAACCTGACCTTAGATCGACCATCTTGTGAAAAAATGAGAGATTGCAACCGAGAGATTAATCTCCCACTGTGGTCGCCAATCTGTGGATGGGGAAAAACGGGTCGCCGGTTTTTCGGGAAAGTGGAGAGTCGAGCGTGTTGTCGAGACTCCTCAGCCGGGCAAAATGTTAATCCTCACACAAATGCACCGCTGCAAAGGGGGTGCTTAGATTCGGGAAACCAATCTGTATGACTCCGGCCTAAACCAAGACAATGGCCGTTCCAGAGTCAATTCGGTCGCAAAGAGGGAGATGGGTTGATCTGTAGGAGGGAAGCTGAGAATTGTGTGGGATCAGTGATGATCGAGGATTGTGGGTGTGTTGAAGGTTTCTGCAATAATGGTGAACTGATAAGTTCTGTTGGATTGATGAATTCCTGAGAGTGATAGCTCGAGAAATTCTACGTAGACGAGAGTCTGTATGTTCAATCATGGTTTCAGAGACTTATTTATATTGTCAGAGTCGTGAACAACTTGATCCCTGTAAGTGTGACGGTTTCTTGAGTGAAAGAGTGGGAAAGTGGGAGATCGTGGTAAAGTCAGTTCCATGTCGTGTGGAGACTTCTGATCGTGCACCCACTACTTTTCTAACTCCTTCAACCGTTTACACGACTTACACACATTTCTCGTTGTGGATGAATCCACGTGCTGTAGACCGCCAGACTAAAACCCTACGTGATATCCCCCCATTTGTGACGTGATTAATGTCTCACAAGTCGTGGAGTCTGCAGGGAAGACGTGTTTTGATTAGTTAATTGTTGACAATAAGTCCGAGTTTCATTGAATCGAGCGTGAATGATGAATGCTCAGCGATTCACTGGTTGAACATGTAGTTCTTTGAAGGGATTCAGTATTGTTGATTCACTGATGAATTACTGACGAGCGACTGAGCAAGTATTCCTCAGTTCTGCGAATTACTGAATATTGAGGATTTGATGAGCAACTGAGCAAGCATCGCTCAATTCGCCAAATTAGTGATTTTTGATAGTCTGTCGTGCAACTGAGCAAGTATTGCTCAATTCGACAAATTACTGATGAGTTGCTGAATATTGATCAATATTCGAGCAATTGAGCAAGTATTTCTCAATTCGGCGAATTATTTACTGGTGACGTGACCCAATAAAATAATAATTAAAATATTGCTAGATTACCAAATATTGTATAATTAATTTTTATGTTGATTGATGGATCAACATAAATTTATTAGTGTTTGAAATTGATCAGAATGATAGCTTCTCAGAGCGTTTATTCGAAACCCTAATTTTCGATCAATCCTCCATCAATTGGCGAATTGTTGAAAATTAGTCATGAATGAAGAGGGAACGACCACATGGGATGATGAACGCCCATGTGATGCCCAGTGCTCGAGTGAGCACGTAGGGTTCTCAGTTTGAGAGTTGGTGAAAGAATGATGATTAAATGGTGGTTTCACCATTTACTGAAAATATTCATGGATTCATCATTAGGTGGTAAAACCTAAGTATGAGAGATGGGACCGACCAAGGGGCATGGGACCGGCTCTTGGTGGTCACGGGACCAGTTGTTGGTCATTTGGAGAATCCCCAGTTGGTTGGAGAAAGTTCGGGCCCAGTACGAGCAATTGAGCAAATTAGGTCAGAATTATGAAAACATGTGGGATCGGCTATGTGCAAGCCCTAGGAATGACTCTGGTCGGTCATGAAGGCGTGCACGTGTTGCCATGGTGTCTGTGTCTCCATACTGAGAGTTTCAGTATTTTCTGATGTGCGTTCGAGCAACATCGTGAATTTTCAGAAGAGTTTCATCTTGACTGAGAATTCTCGATTTTTGTTGGAATGAGCATGTAGCTCAATTCATCAATATTAAAATAAAAGTGTTTTAATATTTAAAATTGCCGTGAGAGGCTAGCCAGTCGTCTGACCATGTTGGCTTTTGGTTTTTCGTGATTCGAGCAATATTTGAGAAAATATGAAGAAATCATGAATTTTGCTCAAACCCAGGAGTTTCACGAGTTGAGAAAAATAATAATTATGAAAGATTAGCGATTGCAAGGTGTGGGACCGTCCAAGGCTAGGGCATGGCCGTCCGTCCATGTTGCCCGGTCCCGCACACCTTTCCTTATTTTATAATATTATTTTTTCGTGAATCTTTGAAGTTATGGAGAATCCTTGAAGATATGGAGAATCCATGAGTTTTTGTTGAAACAGAGAAGTTTCGTGAGATTGGGAATAATAATTATAAAAAGCTAAGGATTGTGAGGTGTGGGACCGGCCATGGGTATGGCCGGCCGACTACGTTGCCCGGTCCCGCATACCTTTCCTTATTTTATAATATTATTTGGTGAATCCACCATGTCATGGAGAATTCACAAGTTTTGCACAAAATAAGGAATTTTGCTAAGATGGGGAAACCTTCATGAGTTTATGAAAATAAAATAAGGAAAAATAATGGAGGAAGCATGGGACCGGCCACGGCTAGGGCATGACCGGCCGGCCGGTGGGCCCGGCCCATGGGTGCTTCTCCATTATTTTATTATTATTTTCTCTCTCCTATTTTTGTGTAGGATTCCTCATTATTTCATGTTTTTGGACGCTCGTTCGTGCATCCGGGTGCTCAGTCGTGCATCATTGTCGAGTACACTCACACCATTTTTGTGGGGCTTACTCAGTGATGGTCCAGATGCCCGATTGCTGAATATTTGTTACTAATTTATGAAATTCAGTGGAGAATAGTTCATGTAACTGAGTAATAAAAAATGAATAATTGTTCATTATTAATTCATAGAATCATATATGGATTCGACTATGAATTCAGAATAATAAAATGAGCATTACCATCCTACAGGATCGTGGATTCGACCATATAATCGGAGTAATAAAAATTATCCATTACCATTTCATGAGATCAGTGGATTCGATCATGAAATCAGAGTAATGAGATAACACAGTTGTGTTTTATTGCCATTCTATGAGATCAAGCCGTGGATTCGATCATAGAATCGGAGCAATTGTTATTGCCATTCCATGGGATCAGGCCGTGGATTCAACCATGGAATAGGAGCAATGATAGATTATTCTGGGAATTCAGTAGTGAATGTCACGGCAGAAGTAATCTATTTCAGAAAAGATATTATCCAGTTAAAGCGTCACATCCATTCTGAATGGTGCGCAGTCAGGGAGTCACGACGTTGTTTACAACCTGAAGGCGTTAGTGTTCTCAATCTACGGAGAACCGCCTGAATCTATGCACTATCTCCACATAATCAGGGTACGGTGAGTGTCACCGACGTCCTGAAGGCGTCCTACGCCCAACTATTCTTCTATGTGGAGGTGAGTCTCTCTCCTGCAGTCAGGGAACAGTGAGTATCATCGACGTCCTGAAGGAGTTTAAGTTCTCAATCTACGGAGAACCGCCCAAATACGTTATTCTGCATAGAGGGCACGACGAAATGCCAGGGATCGAACGCTCAGCTAGTGGAGGCTTTTCGAAAACATATTCATCATGGCTTCGTAAAATATGAATTTTTGCATGCTTGAAAGCCGTGTCAAAAACATGCCTCATGATTTTACGGTTTTACCCTTTGTTGAAAATCCACCATCTACATTAAGTCCCCTGCTTAGTGAGGAACAGTTATGTTCCGCAGTATGCATTAAATGGTGATTTTCAGTCGACGAGATCAGTGGTTGAACTCAATCTACAAAGGTAGTTTCAGAATCCTCGATTTACCCCAATGGTGTCATGTACGAGAAAATGCACAGATGAGGATCCTTATAGTGAGGTGGAGTGTCATCTGAGTGTGGAGAGATGAGGCACTGCTGATTTGGGCGTTAGGAAGTTTAGTTATGGTCGGTTTAGGATTTGCAGGCCCGAGCCCAGAAAAGGAAACCCATGTTTTATTAGGTTTTGGAAAAAAATTTGATATAAAAGGGAAGAAGCCCTAAAAAAAAAAATTATTGACCGACCAGCACTCCCTTTCTTCATCACCCTCAGGAGTTCAGCAGCAGCAGGAAAAGTTCACGTCAGCCCCGCCGACGTCCGACCACCGTCCGACGCCGGCAGGTAAGTCCGTGCGATTTTTTTTTTTGCTGTAAGTTTTATGATTCATGAGTTGTTCACAAAACCAAAAATCCCATGGTTGCATGCACGCGTAGGATTTATGAAGGATTTTTAGAAAACGTACGTATAAACCTGTTTGTGCGTTAGTTGAAGGTACGAGTCCCTAATATGGAAGAGACACATAAAATTTTGAATGGACATGGTCTAGTTGCAGTAGTAAAAGTTTTGTTTACTAGGTTTCATGAAAACCCAAGTTTGTTTTTGAAAGTATGAACTTTGCAAATACTTTTGAGAATGTAGGTTTGTTCGTAAAGTAATAAATAATAATCCTTAGGGTTAAAGGAATTTTTGAAAAGGCCTGGAGTTTATGATGAATTTTTTTTTGAGGACTTTCGAAATTTTATTTGAAGTGTGGAGAGTTCTTCAAAAATATAAAAGTCCCTCGTTTGACCGACGAATGCTCGATTGAGCAAAAAAAAATTTTTTTGCGTGAGTTGTTAACTCACAATATTTTTTATTTATTTACGTGAGTTCATTAACTCACAAAATTTTTTTTATGCGCGTGACTTATTCACATCTTATTAAATAAAAATCGAGTTTTGAGAACACACAATTTATGAATTGGTGAATTCACAGTGTATGTGAGAATTCAGTAATTTTATAGTGTATGTACACGTAAAAATCAGCGAGTGCTCACATAGAGGGTTAAGTGAATTACTCATAGTTTCTCGAAAAGTCAGTGTTTACTCTTGAATAATATGTTTTATGCTCGATTTTGCAGGTTTGAGAGAACGAGCAAATTTGGGGTTTTTCGTTGTTATTACTAAGTTCGTGAAATCGTGAATAGGTGAGAGTTGAGGATTACCATTTTTGTAGACGTCAATATGAGCATCATAATTGTCTTGTTGCTTTAATTCCATTTTATTGATGAAATTCATGTATGGATGTCACAACAACTTTGCAGAGATGACTCAGTCCCATAGCGTTTCTGAAGATGATGTTTCCTCTGGAGAGGATGTTTCCACAGACGTTTCTTCCAGAGATGATGGTTCCTCCAGAAATGATGATTCTGAGATTTCTAAGGAGAAAGCAGAGAGCCTCAGGCTAAGAACATTCCAACTGCTGAGGAAAAATTCTTTGTGTATCTGTATAGACCTGAAAAGCGTCCCTTAGGCTCCTCATTTCGGTTGCTGATAAATCCCAGGAGCACTACTCAGAATAAGTTGGTATGTCCTCAAGCAGTAATTCGGTTTTGTTTGCAAGGGAAACACTTTTCGGCTTCTCACGTGGAGTTTAAGCTTTCATGAGAACCTCTGACGCATTTCTCTGGATGGGCAAGACACATGCTGGGTCATAGCCGTGTGAGGACCGTGTTGGATCGTGCTCAGGTGACACGAGCCATTCAAGCTGCTGGAGATTTGATCATCAATCATGATATACCAGGTATGGTAGCCTTGCTCTCCCGTTGGTGTGTTCCTACTCACACGTTCATATGCAGATGGGGAGAATTTACTATTTCTTTAGAGGATGTAGCTGTTTTGTTGCACCTTCCAATTACTGGTAATTTTCCTGAAGAGCTTTCAGCAGAGGATAAAGAGATATCTAATGTATTGGAGTCCAAGATGCACGAATTTAATGAGTCACCCATATCCTGCTATGCTCAATGATTGTCGCGTTGATGGCCGAGAGATGGAATTGCTGAAGAACCGGTTGATGGCACTTTAACAATTGCTGCTTTATTATGTCTATGGCTCTCCAGGGATATCCTTGAAGATTGTGGACACTTGCTGAAGCCGTTTGTGATTCGCTTTGCCATAAAGATGGCTAAAGGTGAGAAAATTCCCATTGGCAGTCTATTCTTGGGTTCATTGTTTGCCAATTTAGACTCTTTAGTTATAGACTCCGGTATTTCTGACGGCTTCATGAAAGTCGAGACATATGCCAATACCATGTTCCTCCAAGCCTTGATGTGGGAGCATCTTGAGAGTTATGCCCCCATTCCCCGTAGTATCTTGCAAGGTCCCAAGGTCGGCACTCGTCATGCCTTCCTTGAGAAGAACAATGCCAGGATCATGCGCTGGTCTAGAAAGAAGCCTCAATATAAGATATGCATTACTGACATTTTGTACATTGAATCCCAGTTCAAATTTCACCCCTGGGTGTCGGTTCCTTCTCTCTTCTCACATCTGATCACTTTTAATATTGCTGAAGAGAATATCACGTTGAGTACTAGTGCTGGTCTGAGCGAAGGAGAGAGATCTTTTGTCTTGAGTTGTACTCCTGGTTTCTTGATATCAATAATGAATGGAGAATTCCAGGTAGAAGAATACAACATTAATAGAGCAGCTAGACAGATGGGTCTTGATCAGTGTATTCCGGGTCATCGGACAAATAAGCCAGAGATTGAGTACCTGAAGGCTCACTTAGACTGCACACGTGTGGAAGGAAGCGATTATTTGTTTCCATGTTCTGATTGAGATACTTTCGTAACCCCTGGTTACATAGACTTTTGGCATCAACAACTTGAGCGTGTGTACCAGTTTGAAATGGATGTTCAGTCCCCAGTTCGAGAATTCCATTCCTATGACATGATTTCTGATCGACCCAGGCTGAGATACCTTTCCAGTGGCGACAAGAGGAAAACGTCTCCAAGTGCGACACATGTAAGTCCCTTTTTTGCGATTTCAGCCAAGGTATGTCAATCACACTTTTAATTGTATTATTGACCTTGTGATAGGATGGTCGTACTGTGAGACCTCGAATTGATGTAAACTCTCCAAACCTTCAAGAAAGTCCTCAAGAAGGAGAAGGCAGGAGCAGGGCATCTCATAGGATGATACCGAACAATATACAATCCCCTGCCGCTTCTTTGGTGAGTTGTTAGCGCCTTCTTTGCTATTGTGATTTTCTCGTCCATATAATTAGGATCTTGAAAGAATATTTTCAATTCGTTCCATAATTTTGCTCCATCGGTTATTGATGGTCTTCGTTTTGCTCCTGGTCGAATAATTCAGGATCCAACACTGAAGAAGTCGACGTAAGTATTCTTTTTTCGCGTTAATCATTGTAACATGCTTTTGGAAGAATTAGTGATGATTGTTGTTGATGTATTCAGGAGGAAATCATTGAGGACAAGCAGAATATTGATGAAGAACACTCTTCTTTGAGTCATGGAGATATGGAGAGTTCCTGAAATCTCGAACCGAATGAAGATAACGGAGTTGCCAACGGAGATTTCGACGTTGCCGAGCCTTCAAATGGTTTAGAGACTCCCTTAGTAAGTATACCTCCTGTGACCTCTTCATAGATATATGATATTGATGATTTATGAATGAATGAGTGAAAATCCATGTGAATATACGAGTAATTTTGCCGAAATACGTCACCAGAAAATTTCAGACTTCAGTCTTTTAGTAAAAATGTTGTAGAATCCTTGTTTGGAGTCGGATTTTCGATATCTGCATATGCATCTTCAATCCCAGGAAATTTCCAAGCTTTTTGAAAGAAGCTTTTTGACTTTTGAGCATGTTTAGGGCCTGAAAAAGGCGAAACAGTAAAATTCCAGGAGACTTTCAGGATTTTCCCAGATTGCATGTTGCCCAATGTTTTGGAGACATCTCTTCGCTCGTTCCTCCAATTATTATGAAATTTTGACATGTTGTAGAGGACTTCCATACGAATATAATGGTGTATAACTCAACTATATATTCCTTACCAATTGCTCCCAGTTCGTCATTGTACACAGGGAAGTGTAAACTTTTTCCAGCTGAGCTTGTTTTGAAAACGTGTTTCATAAATTTTGCACTACTTGTGCATGTCTTAGATGCATAATAAGGAACTTAGATGATGTTAGTTCACTTAATTTCTTAATTTTATGGTCGTATTGGGTTTCCATGCTCGAACCATTCTAATCCCATGTAATCTTCACATCAGGTGCCAAATGCCGAAGTTGGGAGTAACAGATCCAATGGTGATGGTTTGGGCAATCCTGGAGCTATCAGTGATGAGACTTACATCCCTGCACCTCAGGTTCATGAACTGATGGTTGTTTATGCCGTGGAGGTGGCTGAAACCCCAATTTTGCCTGAGATTGTGGAATCCGAATCGAGAATGGTAGAAGCTACTCCAACTGAAGTTGTCCCCATGATTGTTGACACTGCTCCAGTAACTGAGAACCGTATGATAGTACACGAGTATCCCACTGCAGGGATTTCTTTTGCTCCTCAATTTGGTGAGTTTCTCCCATATCACCAGTTTGTTGGCGGATTTAGCGTTGCCATCGGATATGCTGCCATGTACGAGAGACTGTGGGAACTGTATGGAAACATCGTTGTTACTCAGGATCCAGGATGAAGTTATTTCTTGACGAGGCAAGTAGAAGCCATCTTGCGTGTTATAAATGATATCCGTATCATAACCAGAAATGTTGTTACCCGAGATGTACTCTTTGATTGGGAGTACAACTTGAAGAATGCTGAAGAACTTGGCTTCAATCTGAAGTGGCTTCGTCAAAAGTATGAGGCTTTCAGAAAAGTGGTAGAGGGTGATGCTCCTTTCCCCACTAGTGATGCTGTGTTGAAGAAGATGAACGAAGTTGCTGAACTAACCAAGAAGCTGGAGGCGGAAAAGGTAGCCTTGAAAGTCTTGGAGGAGGCAGAGGAGCAGAAATATTTCTTTGCTGACTTCCTTTAGTTTTCCTTTGACAATCTTCTGAGAGACGTGAGGTTTTATTGATAGGTTCTGAATTTATGAGTAGCTGAGGATTTTCTTTTGGATTTTGGATTTGATAGAGATTTTTTTAAATAAAAGACTTTGATAGATTGCTGAATTTCAAATACTGAGTGCAAGTATGCACACGTTTTGGAGGAATTGAAAAATACAAGTAAAAGAAAATCCTAAGGTGTGAACGCCAAATACTTTGAGCGTTTGCCTTGGATATAAAACATCCAATGTTGAATGCTTCATGCGTCGAAAATCTTGAGCCAATTCTCATGAATCACTGGTACACTTGTCTTGCCTTTGATGTCAGCCAATTTGTAGTATCCTCCAGCAACTGTCTTAGTAATCATAAAAGGTCCTTCCCAGTTAGAACTCTTTGTGGAGTGCAAATTGTGACTGGTTGCCTTAAGAACCAAATCTCCTTCATGAAATTTGTTAGGCTTGGTTGTACGTTCTTTGAATATCTTCTGCTGGTTTGGAATTCCTCGTGGATTTGGTGGGGCTTTCCAGTTTTGCGGCACATGTGGACACTCATGCAAAGGAGAATACTTAGGATATTGATTGTAAAATTCAGTCATTATCCTAGCAATGACCGTGTTAGTGAGATGATGAATTTGGAGGGGCTCTGCGTCTAACCATTTGGTGAAGTATTGCTGAGATGAGACTAACCACTCATAGCGTTTGGTGATGGATAGGTTTTGAGCGAGTCCCCGGATCAGAGTAACATATTTGAAAGTTGGTAACATATATGCATCATGAGGAATAAGACTTGCATGATTGCGAAGCCTTCCGAAAAACTCGTTGGCATTCTCCCCAGGTTTTTGTGCGAGCTCCATCAAGGCTTTGACTTTTCCCAAATGCTCGAAAGGTTGATCGTCTTCCGAGTCAGAGCTTTCTTCGACGGAGAATTGTGCAACTGAAGATGATGAGGATATCGCAGCAATTTTTTCATCATGAATCCATGCTCGCCCAAGAACCATGTCATATCCCGGATCCTCCTTAATTATGAAGAATTTAGTTTCGATCCAAGCTGAATCATTTCTTATGTTTAGAATGATGTAACCATAAGCCTCCCTGGAGGTTCCCTCATGATCTCGGATTGAAATAGGGGCATGAGTTGCTTCTTGTCGAGTAATTCCAGCAGCTCTGAGGGTTTTCAAAGGGATGATGTTAACAGCAGTGCCAACATCGACCAATGCCCGTTTGAATTCATTTCCCTTGAGATGCACCATAGTGAGAAGTCCCCATTCGTACATCTCTTTGTCCGTCACTGGCGGTTCAGGGAGTGTCTCCTGAATTGTCAGTCGTTTTCCTGACACAATATGGTTCAATGCAGCAAACATATCATCTCTTTGAGCCTTTGACAAGTACATCAACTCGCAGACGTGCTCAATTAAGAATGAACTGCTTCTTTGACTGGTTGTTCGGAAAGTGCGAATGTTCTGATTAGGAGAGGATTTCTGTGCACTCCTTCAGTCCCCAGTTCTCCTGAGTCGGCCTTCTTTTTGATAATGCGCTTCAAATTTCTACAATCACTTGTTGGATGACTGACATACCTATGGAATGACAGTAGCGTGCATTTTCCATTTGTTCCGCAGTTGGTTCCTTTTTGACAGGAGGTAGTTTGATTGCACCATCTTGGATCCAGACTTCTAATAGTTCGATCACTTCTTCAATGGGAAAATGGAAGTCAGGAACTTCTTGATCATTCTGCTGAGGTTGTGCATTTCTAGTCTGGTTGTCCTTCTTTGGAGATTTCGGAGGGTGAGACGTCGGAGCAGCATTCTTATGTTGTTGTGCCTCGACTTTTCTCTTGCTCCCTTCAAAAACATTCATGGAAGTTTCGACGTTGTACTGCTTGTTGATCAGACGCCGGGAGGTGCTGCTTTGATTGTCTTTCGATTCCTCTACTTTGACAGTTTTAGTTCTTTCCAGCAAGGCCGGAGCAGTAGTCACCGATCGCTTGGCCGCTTCATGAATTTCTGAGAAGGTCTGGAAACGAATATTTTCCAGCAAAGATCTGTAGACTTGGATCCTCCCATTGATGCACATGTCCACCAATTGTTGTTCAGTAACGTTGGTATCATGACAGTCTAAAGCTTGAACTCGGAACCTCTTCACATAATCATTCGAATTTTCGGCAACTTTTTGAGCATCCTTCCCAAGTCAGAAAGAGTAATTTGCTCAGAAACAAAGAAATACTTCCTGTAGAAAGCATTAATAATTTCTCCCCAATTAGCTACGCTCCCTGGTGCAATGTTGTTGTACCAAGTATACGCTCGACCCGTCAGAGATTTTGAAAACTACTTAAAACGGAGAACATGGTTATGTTCATGTTCTCCTAATGCTTCCAGGAACCGAGAAACGTGTTCTCGATCATTCCCCGTCCCATTGTAGAGTGTGAACGTTGGAGAAGTGTAACCCTTTGGGAGAGGATTCTTTGCGTAGCAACAAGATATGGAGGTTGGTGACGGTGCACGGACGGTGCATGGCCTCTTCCTCGATTTTCCATAAAACGTTCCAGGTCTTTACGGGTGATGAAACTGGCAGGTTCAGGTTCTGCAGCTTTGCGGATTTCATCATCGTCAGGGACTGGAATAACTTCGGGATCAGCAGTTGGAGATGTTTCCTTGTCTTTTCCTTTCTCTTGATTTTTGTCTGACATCTTGTCAGTGAGAGTTCTGAGATAGTTAAATAGTTCCTTCTGAGTAGCAGCCATGTCAGTTTGATTCTTGGCGAGAACTTCTTGGACCTTCATGAGATCGCCTATGGTAGGCGGATTTTCTCTGATTTCTTCTGGATGCCGCCCGAAGAGAGGATGATTTTCGACATTGGTGTGAGGAGGAGTAATGTCACCACCATTATTAGAAGCAGGAATGGTTTCCGGAGTACCACCACTATTGTTGCTGGTGCTAGCGTTGTTGGTGTTGGGATTTGTAACTGAACCTGACCTTAGATCGACCATCTTGTGAAAAAAATGAGAGATTGCAACCGAGAGATTAATCTCCCACTGTGGTCGCCAATCTGTGGATGGGGAAAAACGGGTCGTCGGTTTTTCGGGAAAGTGGAGAGTCGAGCGTGTTGTCGAGACTCCTCAGCCGGGCAAAATGTTAATCCTCACACAGATGCACCGCTGCAAAGGGGGTGCTTAGATTCGGGAAATCAATCTGTATGACTCCGGCCTAAACCAAGACAATGGCCGTTCCAGAGTCAATTCGGTCGCAAAGAGGGAGATGGGTTGATCTGTAGGAGGGAAGCTGAGAATTGTGTGGGATCAGTGATGATCGAGGATTGTGGGTGTGTTGAAGGTTTCTGCAATAATGGTGAACTGATAAGTTCTGATGGATTGATGAATTCCTGAGAGTGATAGCTCGAGAAATTCTACGTAGACGAGAGTCTGTATGTTCAATCATGGTTTCAGAGACTTATTTATATTGTCAGAGTCGTGAACAACTTGATCCCTGTAAGTGTGACGGTTTCTTGAGTGAAAGAGTGGGAAAGTGGGAGATCGTGGTAAAGTCAGTTCCATGTCGTGTGGAGACTTCTGATCGTGCACCCACTACTTTTCTAACTCCTTCAACCGTTTACACGACTTACACACATTTCTCGTTGTGGATGAATCCACGTGCTGTAGACCGCCAGACTAAAACCCTACATGATATCCCCCCATTTGTGACGTGATTAATGTCTCACAAGTCGTGGAGTCTGCAGGGAAGACGTGTTTTGATTAGTTAATTGTTGACAATAAGTCCGAGTTTCATTGAATCGAGCGTGAATGATGAATGCTCAGCGATTCACGGGTTGAACATGTAGTTCTCTGAAGGGATGTCAGTATTGTTGATTCACTGATGAATTACTGACGAGCGACTGAGCAAGTATTCCTCAGTTCTGTGAATTACTGAATATTGAGGATTTGATGAGCAACTGAGCAAGCATCGCTCAATTCGCCAAATTAGTGATTTTTGATAGTCTGTCGTGCAACTGAGCAAGTATTGCTCAATTCGACAAATTACTGATGATTTGCTGAATATTGATCAATATTCGAGCAATTGAGCAAGTATTGCTCGATTCGGCAAATTATTTACCGGTGACGTGACCCAATAAAATATTAATTAAAATATTGGTAGATTACCGAATATTGTATAATTAATTTTTATGTTGATTGGTGGATCAACATAAATTTATTAGTGTTTGAAATTGCTCAGAATGATGGTTTTACAGAGTCGAAACCCTAATTTACGATCAATCCTCCATCAATTGGCGAATTGTTGAAAATTAGTCATGAATGAAGAGGGACCGACCACATGGGATGATGAACGCCCATGTGATTCCCAGTACTCGAGTAAGCACACAGGGTTCTCAGTTTGAGAGTTGGTGAAAGAATGATGATTAAATGGTGGTTTCACCATTTACTGAAAATATTCATGGATTCATCATTAGGTGGTAAAACCTAAGTATGAGAGATGGGACCGACCAAGGGGCATGGGACCGGCTCTTGGTGGTCACGGGACCAGTTGTTGGTCATTTGGAGAATCCCCAGTTGGTTGGAGAAAGTTCGGGCCCAGTACGAGCAATTGAGCAAATTAGGTCAGAATTATGAAAACATGTGGGATCGGCTATGTGCAAGCCCTAGGAATGACTCTGGTCGGTCATGAAGGCGTGCACGTGTTTCCATGGTGTCTGTGTCTCCATACTGAGAGTTTCAGTATTTTCTGATGTGCGTTCGAGCAACATCGTGAATTTTCAGAAGAGTTTCATCTTGACTGAGAATTCTCGATTTTTGTTGGAATGAGCATGTAGCTCAATTCATCAATATTAAAATAAAAGTGTTTTAATATTTAAAATTTCCGTGAGAGGCTAGCCAGTCGTCTGACCATGTTGGCTTTTGGTTTTTCGTGATTCGAGCAATATTTGAGAAAATATGAAGAAATCATGAATTTTGCTCAAACCCAGGAGTTTCACGAGTTGAGAAAAATAATAATTATGAAAGATTAGCGATTGCAAGGTGTGGGACCGTCCAAGGCTAGGGCATGGCCGTCCGTCCATGTTGCCCGGTCCCGCACACCTTTCCTTATTTTATAATATTATTTTTTCGTGAATCTTTGAAGTTATGGAGAATCCTTGAAGATATGGAGAATCCATGAGTTTTTGTTGAAACAGAGAAGTTTCGTGAGATTGGGAATAATAATTATAAAAAGCTAAGGATTGTGAGGTGTGGGACCGGCCATGGGTATGGCCGGCCGACTACGTTGCCCGGTCCCGCATACCTTTCCTTATTTTATAATATTATTTGGTGAATCCACCATGTCATGGAGAATTCACAAGTTTTGCACAAAATAAGGAATTTTGCTAAGATGGGGAAACCTTCATGAGTTTATGAAAATAAAATAAGGAAAAATAATGGAGGAAGCATGGGACCGGCCACGGCTAGGGCATGACCGGCCGGCCGGTGGGCCCGGCCCATGGGTGCTTCTCCATTATTTTATTATTATTTTCTCTCTCCTATTTTTGTGTAGGATTCCTCATTATTTCATGTTTTTGGACGCTCGTTCGTGCATCCGGGTGCTCAGTCGTGCATCATTGTCGAGTACACTCACACCATTTTTGTGGGGCTTACTCAGTGATGGTCCAGATGCCCGATTCCTGAATATTTGTTACTAATTTATGAAATTCAGTGGAGAATAGTTCATGTAACTGAGTAATAAAAAATGAATAATTGTTCATTATTAATTCATAGAATCATATATGGATTCGACTATGAATTCAGAATAATAAAATGAGCATTACCATCCTACGGGATCGTGGATTCGACCATATAATCGGAGTAATAAAAATTATCCATTACCATTTCATGAGATCAGTGGATTCGATCATGAAATCAGAGTAATGAGATAACACAGTTGTGTTTTATTGCCATTCTATGAGATCAAGACGTGGATTCGATCATAGAATCGGAGAAATTGTTATTGCCATTCCATGGGATCAGGACGTGGATTCGATCATAGAATAGGAGCAATGATAGATTATTCTGGGAATTCAGTAGTGATTGTCACGGCAGAAGTAACCTATTTCAGAAAAGATATTAGCCAGTTAAAGCGTCACATCCATTCTGAATGGTGCACAGTCAGGGAGTCCCGACGTTGTTTACGACCTGAAGGCGTTAGTATTCTCAATCTACGGAGAACCTCCTGAATCTATGCACTCTCTCCACATAATCAGGGAACGGTGAGTGTCACCGACGTCCTGAAGGCGTCCGCAGCCCAACTATTCTTCTATGCGGAGTGGTCTCTCTCCTGCAGTCAGGGAACAGTGAGTATCACCGACGTCCTGAAGGCGTTTAAGTTCTCAATCTACGGAGAATCGCCCAAATACGTTATTCTGCATAAAGGACACGACGAAATGCCAGGGATCGAATGCTCAGCTAGTGGAGGCTTTTTGTAAACATATTCATCATGGCTTCGTAAAATATGAATCGTTGCATGCTTGAAAGCCGTGTCAAAAACATGCCTCATGATTTTACAGTTTTTCCCTTTGTTGAAAATCCACCATCTAAACCTATCAGTTGAGAATAAGTTGTTTCCCAGAAAACTTTGAAAAACTTACTTGTGTAGCCATCCGGACCAGGAGCACTCTCATAGTTTATGGAGAAAAGAGCTTGTTTGATTTCTGTTATAGTTACTTCATTCGTAAGCAGGTCTGATTGTCTGGGAGTTAATCTTGGCCTAATATTTGTGAAAAGATCTTCATTTATCACCGTAGGTGGGGCTGTATATTGTTGAGAATAATGATCCAGAATGAGTTGAACATTGTCTTCTTTCTTGTCAACCCAGTTGTTCTGTGGGTCTTGTAGTTGTTGTATATTGTTGCAGGCTCTGTGAATGGTGGCTTTAGTATGGAAAAAGGTTGTATTGAGATCTCCTGATTGCAACCATTGTATTCTGGATCTTTGCTGCCAGTATGTCGCATGACATTATAGTAGCTCATCATGATCAGTTCTTAGTTGTTTTTCTTAGATCAACCAAAATTCCAGATCGCCGCCCGATTGTGTAGCACATTGATGTTGAGTGTGTTTTATCTTGGATGTTGATTTCTTGATCATGGTTGGTAGGTGGCCAAAAGTTTCTTTGTTCCATTCCAATAGAGTTTGTCCGGTTGATATGAGTTTTAGTTGAAGATCAAGCGTAGGTTCAGTATCTTGTGGTTGTTCCCAAGATGTTTCCACCACTTGTTTGAGCTGTGGGTGAGAGAGACATAGGTGTTCAAATTTGTAGTTTTTTGTTCTTTTGTTCCCTGCCAGTCCATTGCTTTCTCTTGTAGAAGTATTGGGTCGTGATCAGATGCTATTCTTGGAACCCTTGAGGAATACTAGAAAAAAGTCCAACCATTTTAGTGCACTTGATTTAACGATCGACGAGAGGGCTTATTCTTTTCTTTTTTTTGATGCAAATGAAAATTTCATTGATTAATGAGAAAAAACATTGTGTTTATCCTCCTCTAAACTTCTCATTATGAAATTTGGAGGGGAAACAAACCAGACTTTTGACACCTTAAATAACCTAGCATGCCGACTAATTTGTCTGCCGACTTATTTAGAGATCTTTTAACAAACTGTAAAGACCATAATAGAAAAATACGAAAGATTTCTTTGACATCTGACAATATTGGGTGATTCTGCCAGCAAATTCCACTAAGATTTTCATTTACTCCGGTAATTACTTTTTGCGCGTCCATTAGGAAGCAAGCTTTCTGAATGTTCAGTTCTTTGGCCCATCTAACTACCCACCAAAGAGCTTCACATTCCGCAGCTTCAGCATTCAAGGTTCCAGCAACATATCCACACCTTAGTGATTCAAACTCACCTGCAAAATTTCTTAGTATTAGTCCAATACCACAAGAATTATTTGGCAATTTAAAAGATGCATCATAGTTTATATAAAACTCAAAGTTAGGATTGGGTGTCCATGGGATGGTTGTGTCTTGTAAAGATATGCTATGATTAGTATTTATTCTTTTCATTTTCTTCCCTGTCATAGAATCTAAGGTACTAATTTTCCTAATGACTTCAATAGGGTTTGGTTTTACTCCCTGAAAGACACAGCAGCATCTAGATTTCCATATCTCCCAGGCCGCATTAGCCATTCTGACACTCCAATCTTCATCCATTTGAAATTCAGCAGACCAATCTTCTATATTATCCCCAAACTGTTCGATAGATCTTCTAGCCCCGGGAATAGTAAAACATATGGTTTGATAGAGAGGGCATTCCATTAAGATATGCTTGGTTGTCTCCACCTCTCCATTGCAGACTTTGCATACATCTCCCTTATAACCCTTCACCCTAGGGAGTCTCTCATTCGAGGGAACAATATCTGTAATGCATTTTCATATACAATGCTTAACTCTAGGGAGGGTATTCATTGCCCAGAACTTGTTCCAGAACTTATATTCTTCAGCAGTCACTTCCTGATTCTGATTTGTCTTAAGCTGAACCAACTTCTTGTAAGCCGATTTTACTGTGAATGTTCCATTGTTGGTGAGAGTGCATATAAGTTTGTCTTCTCCATGCTGTGGTATTCTCATGTTAAGAATTTTTCCAGCCACCTCAGGTTGAAAGAGCATAAGAATCACATCAGCCTTCCAAGATTTGTTGACTGCATCTATAATGTCTGAAACCAAAGTATACTGTATAGTTATTTCATCTGAAGCCACAGAAATTGGAGGTACATCTTCTCCCCTGACCCAAATGTCTTGCCATATAAGAATTTTGATCCATCACCAACCTATCAAAAGTTGTATGTTCTTATAAATTGGACAGAACTGTAAAGACTTTTCCATACCCAGGTTGCATTATTCTTCTGTGAAGAGTGAAAAAGACTTGTATCTGGATAATATCTTTCCTTTAGTGCTCTAGCATACATCTGGTTTGCACTTGTGCATAATCTCCATGCTGATTTAGCTAATAATGCATCATTAAAGCATTCCAGGTCTCGAAATCCCATTCTTCCTGCAGCTTTACTCTTATAAAGTTTAGGAAAAGACGAGAGGGCTTATTCCGATCCTTTAGATATAATCCCGGCAAGAGGATTTTCGATTTGCTGACTAATGACTACTGAAGTGAGCTTTGAGTCTTTCATCTTCTTGTGCATGGGGGGAAGAGGCTACTCCTAGTTGGTTGCAGCTAGCTTTATTGCATATTCACTGAAATAAGTCCAGAGTCACCAGTTAAGTGACTAAGATACTACTCCCTCTGTCTCTTATATAAAGGCGGAGTTTTCAATTTTTGTAGCGGAAATGCTAGGTTTACCGAATCCTAGTACCGACAAAAATCCTGCCTCCACTTTTACCCATTGACAATCCCAATACAGAAAACACATCTATAAGTCATTAGTTCCTCTATCGGGATATTTTGCGGGAGCAAAAAACGCGATAGGTGTAGTACTCCTCTGATTGAAGTCTAAGATAAAAAATTTCTATATATGCACTTATTTAGTGTACGTGGATAATTGTGTCGGGAGTGAGACAAAATTTAAAATAGGAAAGTAGATAAATATTTAAAAAATCAAGATAAATTTCTTAATTTAAGAGATTTTGCAAAATCCGTCTTTATATTAGGGACGAAGGGAGTAGTTAAATGGATGTGTGAGTTACAGCATTCCAATTACAAATAAGATTTGACATATTAACACCCGAAAAATATAGTCCAATTGAACAATAAATATTTAACTTCAATAACAAGTTGCTTAATATTTCTAGACACATTTTTGTAAAGCTATTATTTTTTTATTTACATACACTCCACCAAATTGCAAATAGCCCCAAAGACATGTGTTTTTATTCTTCTTATTCCTCCATTCTCATAAAGTTCTCCTGATATCACTCGATCAGACCCATCTAATTTCAAAAATGTTCATAAGAAATATGATCAAACCATAAAAGTTGTCTTATAATGTAAGAATATGTGAGAATTGGTCTCAGCATGATCACCATAAAGCATGCAATTCTTGTATCAAGCTAGCACTGTACAAATTTTCCAAAGTTGAAGCTCCACTGTAACATAATTTCCACACACGAAGAAACAAACTTTTAAGGAAATTTTTGGATTCCATAGTTGCTTTTCAGGGAAGGATAAAACCATCATTTCTAGAGCAGAATATACACTCTCTACAGAAAAACCTTTTCCATTATCATATCTCCATAGCATGGCATTCTCATCTGAAGAAATAATATTAGTTGAGTAACCAATCACTTCCAATAAATGAACCACGTCTAATACTTTACTTTCTTTCAAAGGCCTAGAAAAATTGAGATCCCACGTACCTTATTCACAAACCATGTCCTTTACCATTACATCTTTACTTTTAGAAATCCTGAACAGACTAGGGGAAACCACTCTCCTATCCACACATCATCCCAAAAGTATGTACCACTACCATCACCAATCTTACAATAGTACAAGGCATAACTGAAAACGCAGGGGATATCAAATACACCTAACTTTTTCATTCGGCAACCTGTATAGACAAAACTTAATACAATAGCAAGTAGACCAACTTAATGACCCTTGACAGTATGTATATAAAGTTAATATCTCAACCTCTACTCGATCAGTATGTATATACACACAAGGTCTGTGAACCTGATTGTTAAGCAGAGTACTTTGACGATCTAAAAAATAAATATCCAAGATCAAGTTAGTCGTATCCAAGTAATTCAATTGGAATTCTGCCAAGTGATTAAATTTGCTATCTATCTTTCAAGATAAGAATTCTACAAGAAACTAGTCTCGTAATCGATTACAATTAAGCGGACGTATCTACTTAAATTAAATACATAAGAACCTGTGTAAATCCAATTATAAAGATAAATAATATAATGCGGAAAGGAAAAAAAACAAGACATCATAAATTTTGTTAACAAGGAAACCGCAATAGCAAAAAAAAAAAACCGGGACCTCGTCCAAATTGAACACGATATTGTATTAAGTCTCTACAGGCACTACCCTACTATCAAACTTCAGACTGGAATGTAGTTAATACTTCGGACTAAAATGTAGTTGAGACCAAGCGATTCAGCTACAGTCGCGCTCCTTACGTCTCTTGAACCTCGCAAGGTTCTGCGTACTTGATTCCCTTAGCTGATGTCCTTTACAGCCTAAGAGTTGCTTCAGCCGAAATGAAAACTTTTGATACCAATCTGCCTCTAACAGATAAGCATATTTGATTTCCGTTCAGATCAAAGTTTAAGTTGTGGAAATATGTTTGCGTTAGACAAGGCTAGCAAAACTCACAAATCCGGAACTTACGAATCCCGATGAGCATCCTAGATTCTTAACCACCTCTCAACAACAACCTTCGAAATATAAACTAAGACCAATCTTTCGATATATATGTAGAGGAATCACAAAATCTGAGAGGAAGACAAATTTGCGATTACTATCTATCTTGCCTCAAAGATATTACGAAAACCTCGATAAAAGAAAAGCAAGCTAAGGATTCACAAACTATCAAGGTAAGGATAGTCAGACCTAGCTATACGAATCCTCAAATCGAATTATTTTAGTCGTAGACCTAATAGAGACCTAGTTCAATAGAGGACGACTCTAGAATCAACTAGGACACAAAGTGTCGGGGATTGATTTTCCCAATTGACAGAGATGCTTTATTTATAGTTTTCAATGACCAGGGAATCAAGCAAACACTTTAGATCTTCAAAATACAATAAAAGAATACACACATAAGTTCAGTTACGGAACCGTTGGTAGGCTTGGGAATGTGTGTAAAATAAGAGAATAAGAGAAGCCTACATGGTTATACCGCAAGTGCACGGTGTCGGTTGTAGCTTGTGCAAATAAGGGTCGAATCCACATGGACTAGGGTGTGAGTTGAAGTTTCCTAAGCTAATTCTCTGAGCAGTGAACTAATGAAGCAAAGAGTGACAGTGGCAAATGACAGTTACAATGGCAATGAGCCAAAGGCAGTGAAGTATAGAATGAAGGTACTAGGGTCTTTGAATCTACTTCTTGATCCTAATCTAAGGCAACATCTAATCGAATCATGTCTTGTTTCATCTCAGGAAATACTATAATGGGTGATTTATCAACTAATTTTACTAGAATACCCCTAGCATCAGCTGTCTTTCTACAGCACAGCTGATCACAGGTTTACTTGCACAACCAATTAATCTATCAACTCTAAGGCATTTGGGCACAATCCTTCTAATGTACTGAATTTTTAACCATTATCACTCACTTACCCCTAGCATCATCTGTCTTTCTACAGCACAACTGATCACAGGCTTACTTGTTCAAATGGCTACTAGCAGTCCTAACTCATTTTTAGCACTACAAGAACAATGACATGATTACTAACTATCTTAACATACAATCAAGAGTTTCATCTAAACCCTAGCACATGATACTTAAAACATGCTGGAAATGATTAATAGCTGAAATTGAAATAATATTGACTTCAAAACATGAACTGAAAACAACTTGAAAGCACTGGCTATTCCAGGCCCCTTGGGTGAAGCTCTGGCTAGCCCAGGCATAACCCCTTTCATACACATCACAACTCTATTTATAATTACACCCAATTCTCAAAATACCTAATTTACAAAATTAGGGTTTATCCCAAAAAAAATCCCAAAACAGTGAATTTAGGGTTTTGAATTCACCTTGGGTCAAATATTACCCACAACGTCGACCCAATCTTCCTCTGACTTCACTGATTCATTCCCACGCCTCAATTTCTTCTTTAGCTTCACCTAATTCATCAATCTCTAACCTAGGGTTTCAGAGATAGGAAAGGTGCGAGATTGATGAAGTAGGAGGCTAGAAAGATGGGGGAAATGATGGGTTTTGCTTTTAGGGTGGAGTAGAGTGGTTTGGTGGTGTCAGGGAGTGGTGGCGATGATGGAGAAGGTGGTGACAGTGGAGTAGTTGCAGAGGGAGTGGGAGGAAGAAGATGGGTTCGATGGAAAGAAGGAGGGGAGTGTGGAGATGGGTATAGGTGTAGGTTGTTACAGTGTGAAGTGGGCATAGAAATTTTTGATGTTTCGAAAAACTGAGCCGTGGGATGATAACTTCTGAAACGGATCTAACGGCGAGATGGAGACAGACGTGGAGCGACCGTTCGATGCGTGACACAACGAAACTGACGGCTCAAGATGGAGTTAGGTGTTATAGTGTTTGACAGGGGCTTCAAGATTTGATGCTCGGTGATGAGGCGACCGTTGGATGATGTGATGGATCCAATCTGACGGTTCTCATGGAAATGGGTATGGATATTAGAAATGGATTTGGGTAAGGGTTTTGGGCCTTGGGTATGCCAAGCCCATATCTTCTTTAAGAACAATTCTTCCTCTTCAAGCCCACTTATAATTGATCCGGCTCTTGCAAACATCATTCTTCGCTTCTTCCTTGTGTGATTCCTCTCGGCTTCCACCACTTTTCTGCTCTTTTCGCTCCGCAATTCCATCCAAGCTTTATTTAGGACCTAAAAATACAAAATTAATTAAGAAAAGTATTTATTCTTGAAAACAATGAAAATACAGAATATGGGATAAAATGGAGAATTAGAGCACAAAAGATGAGTTAATTGCCAAGAAAAAGATATAGAAATATGCACTTTTTAGCACTCATCAACCGTGTATAATAACTGTTCGGTTTGGCAAGTTAGCCAAAAAACTGAAAGTTATTTGATGTTCATTTAAACACCTAAGAAATTAGTTATAATACAAACACATAAGTGTTTAATTAATCAATGAAGTCTTAAAAGTGTTGAACAGAGTTCTAGCAATGCTAAACATATTAAAATAATAAGTCTTTAAGCATCTTCTAATCATTATCGAGACAGTTGGTACAATGGTTTGCCAACCGTATGGCTTGTTCACGAGTTAGGGGTGCTAAGGTTCGTGAACTGGGTTCGCCAACCCTACTAGACTATCGAACTTAGTTGACCATGGTTTGTGAACCGGGTCTGCCAAATGATATCCTATCAACCAATCAAATGCAGTTCACCACGGTTCGCCAATCGGGTTCGTGAACTGTTCCCAACTGAACTTGCGGTTTGCGAACTGGTTCGCCAACCTTCTTGTATTTTTGTATCTCAGATATCTATGGTTTGCGAACTGGTTCGCCAATCTAACCTGAGTAGAAATATCAGTAAGTTCATATGGAGTAAAACTCAACATAAAAACAAAATCCTATTTTAAAATTGTCCATAAGGCATTAATAAATGATTCAAAAAATTAAAGAGGCAATACGAGAGATCACAGGTAAAACCAAACGCACAAGAAATTACTTATTTGATGCTTGCCCCATCTCAAGCTATATACATGACGGGGTGATTCTACTTATTATTACAAAGAGGTTGTGTAAGCAAGAAGATGCTCACGAATCATCTCATAACGATAGTCGTAATCTCTTGTACCCCGGGCATAATCAAAAGAGTTATAATTCTTGATCACACAGTTGTTTTTAATTTTAGTTCCCCATTTGAAGTGATCAACATGTTTGGTTTCTTCACGAGTAGAAGATGTCACCATCTTGGAAGTTTTCCTTTTAGGAACAATGCAATATTTTTGACATGCCCAGATTGTCCACAATTGAAACACAACCTGTTAGAGTAGGAAAAACGCAAGGAATCATCTTTCTTCATGATCAGAGCAAGACAGTGCAAAAATTCAAGAGTGTCTCTTATAGCCCAAATGAGATCTTCGTCTATAGATCTTCCTATGTTGCACTCCTTAAGAAGATTGATAGATAATTTTTTAAGACTACGTAACCTGACACTCTTGACATATGTATTCTTGACTTTATCTCTTGTCTGGGGAGCAATTATTCCTTTGAATTATTTAAACTCAGTTCCGAGATTGGAGGTCTCAATGGAATTGCAACTTTCTAGACAAATCGAGGACGATTTTCTATAAAGGAGTCTCTGGAGAAATTTTAAGGAAATCTGGTGTATGTTACAGGTGAACGAAAGTAACCTTTCGAAGTTGTTCCCTGTAGGATATGCTTCTAAAAGATCAATACAAACACAGACTTATTAGGTCAACAGTGTTTTCCTGCTCTAACACCAATTCGAAATGCAGGGAAACCAAATACACCCGACTTTTTCGTTCAACAACCTGTATAGACAAAACTTAATACAATAGAAAGTATACCAACTTAATGATCCTTGACAATATGTATATAGAGTTAATATATCAACCTCTCCTGATCAGTATGTATATAGAGACACAAGGTCCGTGAACCTGATTGTTAATCAGAGCACTTGGACGATCTCGAAAATCAATATCCAAGATCAATCTAAGCGTATCTAAATAATTCAATCGGAATTCTGCCAAGTGATTAAACTTGTTATCTATCTTTCAAGATACGAATTCTACAAGAAACTAGTCTCGTAATCAATTACAATTAAGATGGCGTATCTACTTAGATTGAATATGTACTAAACTGTGTAAATCTAATTATAAAGATAAATAATATAATGCGGAAAAGAAAAACACCAGACACCAGAAATTTTGTTAACGAGGAAACCGCAATAGCATAAAAATGAACACCATACTGTATTAAGTCGCTACAAACACTAGCCTACTACCAGACTTCGGACTGGAATGTAGTTGAAACCGATGCCACGCTCCAAGCGATTCAGTTATAGTCGCGCTTCTTACGTCTGTTGAACCTCGCAAGGTTCTACGCACTTGATTCCCTTAGATGACTTACCTTATAGCCTAAGAGTTGCTTCAGCCGAAGTGAAGACTTTTGATACCAATCTGCCTCTAACAAATAAGCCTATTTAATTTCCGTTTAGATAAAAGATCAAGGTGTGGAAATATGTTTGCGATAGAAAATTTTAGCAAACCTCACAAATCCGGAACTTACGACTCCCGAAGAGCATCCTAGATTCTTAACCACCTCTCAAGAACAATCTTCGAAAGATCAACTAAGATCAGTCTTTAGATATCTATCTTGAGTTATTACAAAGTCTGAGACGAAGAGAACTTTGTGATTACTATCTATATCTTGCCTAAAAGAGATTACGAAAACCTCGATAACAGAAAAGAAAGATCAGGATTCACGAACTATCAACGTAAATATAGTCGGACCTGGCTTCATGAATCCCCAAAGCGAAGTCTTTTAGTCGTAGACCTAATAAAATTTCACAGAGAAAACCTAGGTCCATAGAGGACGACTCTAGAATCAACTAGGACACAAAGTGTCAGGGATTTCTTTTCCCAGTTGACAGAGATGCTCTATTTATATTTTTCAAAGACCATGGTTAGCTTAGATTTCAGGCTAAGATAACTTGATAATCAAGCAAACACTTTATGTTTTCAAAATACAATAGAAAACTATATATACACATAGCTTCGGTTACAGAACCGTGTATAATAATAAGAAGTGTTTAAGAGAGTTCTAGCAATGCTAAACATATTAAAATAATAAGTCTTCAAGCATCTGCTAAACATTGTCGAGACAATTGGTACAACGGTTTGTCAACTATATGGCTTAATCACGAGTCATGATGCTACGGTTCGTGAACCGGGTTCGCCAACCCTACTAGACTACCGAACTCAGTTGACCACGGATCGTTAACTGGGTTCGCCAACTGCTAGCCTATTTATCCAACCAATAAAATTCAATTCACCACGGTTCGGAAAACGGGTTCGTGTACTGTTCCTAACTGAATTTGCGATTTGCGAACTGGTTCGTCAACCTTCCTGTATTTCTGTATCTTAGATATCTTTGGTTTGCGAACTGGTTCGCCAACTTACCCTGAGTAGAAGTATCAGTAAGTTCATATCTCTCTCTTATGATTTTTGAAACATTCCCAATTGATATAATCATTTGTGTGGGAAATTTTCAATTGGTCCACAAATTAATTCATAGAACTAATATTGTTAAGGACCTTTGAACATTTAATCGCTAAATCATATTACGAGATTTTTCACAAGACAAGCTTGACTCAAAACTTCTTTTTTGTCATTCTATTATAAGTCATACGACATAGTCTCATTAGATAGAACGATGGCACAGTGAGTAAAATAGAATGGTTCATTCTTCATATACCTGATAAAGAAGTTTTCCAAATGTCTTCTTCGATTTCCGGTCTTCAAGGATAATATCTGATACTTAACTACAGTTTTAACCTTCTGAAACTTGACTTAGTAGACTAGAAATGAAGATATATTTTTGATCACCTAACATTGACAACAAGCTTGAGATAGCAAAAATTTTGGGTTCAACCGAGCAATGCTCTAAGAGAGTCATTTGAAAAAAATTATAACTGCAATTTGAAGAAAGATGATATGGGAACCTTCTGACTTACCAATTTGTGTTGGACGCAGAAAAAAATGATATTGGACGTGGTAGAAAAAGAGGTAGTTAAGGACCATAGGGTTTATGATATTTGATCACCAACCATAAGCTAATTGTTTCATCAAAGGCGTCGTTGGATTATAAAGCCACTTCTGGGTATAATTGTAAACTCAATTTTTATTTTATAAAATTAGTTAATTATGGTCATAAACAGTCAATTTGAGTCAACGTCGAGTCTAGATACCAATCCCTAATGGTGGACAAATATTAGACCAAAGACTAAACCTGGACAAAGACTAAGTACCACAGTTCAATGATCCCAATAAAAATATACAAGAAAAGGTTTGAAGTAGAGTACCAAAGAGATGTATCTGAAGGTGGGAATATATTAGATGTTACAAAGCTGTCAATCCTTAAGACAAAGCAATGCACTACAAAGTATGAGAACTGATACCGCGAAATTTCGCATCTTAAGGTGTCCCCTCCCCATATTCCAATTATCTAGGGCAGGGAAATATCTGATCTCACCATGTATAAGAAGACCGTGGTATGTTGGTGTCCATATTTGCATAATTATATTTTGATCCTCTTGATGATTTATATCCACCCTACACTAACTAATGAGTTCTTACTTGACAATTTTATAATCGCGGCGGATTGAGTTGATGGTTCCATATTTGCGGTTGATTAAACAGAATGAGCCACTCAGTCAGGATTGGAAGATTCGATTTGTTAAACTTGTATAGATCTTGGGTTTCTCCGGTGTCGACCACATGTACAGTTCCCTTCGGCAACCTAAAAAAATCACCGGTAGAAGGAGGACATCAACAACAATTCAACATTCTGGTAATGCTCCAAAAGGTCGTGGTGTTTAGGGTGGAAATAACATCTTGGGTGGAAGTCTGGGTCGTGCTGGTGCAAGTGGAACGCCCATTTCAGACCGATATGTGGTTATGTTAGTTTTTTATTTAGAAATAATATTTTGGGGTTGATTTTGGATTCGCTATTTGTATACAATTTGACTCCGAATTTTAGTATGGTTACGACACTTTGTGAGCGTACTTGGTAGCATGTTAACAGGTAGTTAATGAATCATTCATATGCTTTATAGTGTACTTTGACTTGTTAGGAATGATTTCTTACATGGTTGGACATGTTAATTGTAAACTAAACAAACCCATAATTTGTATACATTTTGGGTTCAGTGTGTTATTAGTTTTCTGATGAGTTGAACTCTAACAATCACTGAATTTGAAAATGCAGGGGTACAACAATCACACCTAACAATTCGTTTATCAATCTGAGAGAACTTACTCCTATATACTTTCTAGAGAATCAACTAGACAGTCAGACTCAATCTACAGAAAAGTATATACAAGAATTTATATCTCTATTTCTCAATTGAATATACAATCAACAAATAGAAATTTGCGAGCCCGATTGAATATAAGAGAAGTAAACTTGAACGGTACCAAAGACCAATGTTCAAGGATCAATCAATCTCATTCAACAACAACCAAAGGTTGGATTTCCTAATTGATCGATAGAACGCACAACCTGTGATATTTCAATTATATAACAAAATATAATGCGGAAAAAAAATAACATAGACACCAGAATTTTGTTAACGAGGAAAACCGCAAATGCAGAATTTTGTTAATGAGGAAAACCGCAAATACGGAAAAGAAATTGGATTCTTGTAGTGGACATAAAGAGGATTTAATTTGTTTTGAAAAATTCAATCTTAGAAACATCTTTGATGGTCTTGGCCAAGGGTTTGATACTCTCACAAGAATTTTTTATGCCAACATTCACGATGTTGATCTCGAAAAAGTGGAATTCAAAACCATGATAAATAGAGAAAGGTTTCTTGTTAATAGAGCATTGATTTCAAGGATTACCAAAATCCCTTTGGGTAATTTTCGTCTCCCTAGGCCAAGTGATGAACGACCATCGTATGAAGACATCTCTCATGGTCTTTGTGGCAAGAAGATTATTTGGAATGAAGGGAAATGTCCTACTAATGTTCTTAGTATTGCCTTAATGGCTTTCGGAAAACTTGGTATCTCTAATCTTTGTCCCTCCACAATTGAGAATTCTCGGTGGAGTCGCGAGTTTGCAGAGTTGGTTTATTTCCTTGAATTGGGTGTTCCGAGTCTCGATATTTGTGGTTTCATCATTTTTCAAATGGCTTCGATGACTTCACCCAACAAGAAGTTAGGTTTTTCTTGCTTGATTAGTCAAATTTTCGGTGAACGTGGTTTTGATCCAATTGGCAATTCCCCTGGAGCTCCCAAACCTGTTCGTCCTTGTACTTTCAAACGTATGAGGGAGAATGTGTGCTAAAGAAAAAGATGTGAACCTTGACGATTCCTGTGACTCTACCACCTTCAGTCTTCTTCAAAAAATTCACAAGGGTGTGTGTAAGGTCAGTTCAAGGGTAAATGCGTGCAAGAACAATTGATGTTGGTTGCAACTAAGTTTCCCGAGATCAAGGAAGATATGAACATGATTCAAGCTTCTTGGATTGTTTTCGATGATGAAGATGATCTTGTTGTCTTTGTTCATTATCTTGTTGATTTTATGTTGCCTAGGAAATCTTCTTATGAGAATTTTGTTCTTGTGTTTAGGAAGAATAACTAGAGTTTGGAATAGCTATTATTGTGATTATACATAACTATGTCCAACGTTTTTTTCATCTTCAATGTTTTTAGATTTATTTGCTTAAATTCTAAAGTTTGTTTGGAAGATGATTTTTGCAGTATTAATCTTTATGGTTTTATATATTGCAATTTGTTATGGGATATGTGTGTTTGCTTCCGTGAACTATGATTGTCCCATACGTGGTCAAAAGTTAAGTCCTTCATATGTCGATATGCAAGTATGGATAAAAGATTGAATGAACTTTTGACTTACAAAAGTTAAAGCCTTTATGTCATTATTTGATGGAAGAAAGGATAAAACTTTTGTTTACAAGGATTATGTCTATTGTATGTCATTGTGCAAATAGTGATGGAAAATAGAATGAATCCTTGTTTATTCCACGGTATTGATCTTCCCGGATCCATATTTCTTATGTATGTACTGTGCGGCTCCGTAAGTTCTCTTATGTTGAGCATTTCCGATTAAATTAATCAAGGGTTCTCTTGTGGTTAATTGAATTGAGTATTTTGGATACAAATTCATATTTTTATGTGATTTGTATTTTCCAAAGAAATCCTTCTTTACTTGTGAAAGTAAGGTCGCTCTTATGTTCTTTCGGGGAATGACATTTTATGGGGGAGAGTTCTTAATTGAACTTATGCTTAATTGCCAAATCTTTGTGGGGAGTGCTAATGTGGAATATTATAGGAGTTATCTTGTATCTTTATAAACTCCTTGATGAATGCATTTAGCTCCGGCTATATGATTACATCTAAAAAGTTGATATGTACTTTATTTTTGTCATGAAGTGTCTCTATGGAAATTTCATTAGGATCCCACTAGTTTTCGTACCTTTGCCAATTTTATTGACAAAAAGGGGGAGAATTAATGTGTAGTTCACACTCAAATACATATGGTTTTTGGATCATTATGTAAGGGGTTTCCATGTGAAATGGAGTATTGACTAAGGGGGAGTGATACATATCACCATAGTATTGTTGTCGAAGTTGTGATACAATTGAACTTTGATGTTGTGTAATAATACTATTACATTGTATAACAATGATTGAGAGCTTTTGTTTTCTCATTGTTATGGATACGGATTTTCAACAACGATGATGCTGAAATTACAACCTTTGGAATCATTGGAGTACTTGGAAGTGACGAAGATTTCGAGTATTGTTGAAGAACCAAGGAGATCATGCATATGGAAGAGAATCTGCAAAGTTTATTTATTTCGTATTCCATATGTATTGATAGTTTTGTCACTAAAATTGACAAAGGGAGGGATTGTTAGAGCACTGCTCGGTCGAACTCGCAAGCGTTGTTATCTCAAGATTCTTTGTCATGTTTAGTTTCCAAAACTATAAGTCTTGATTTCTAGCCTACTAATAGTTAAGTCTCGGACTAGGATAGAAAGTGTAGTTGAGCTCTAGACTCCACGGTGTTCATAATGCAAAGACGAAGGACTACTCAAGGAACTGGTGGAACTTCATCGACAAAAAGGTATGTGGAGACTTGAACTTATCTATCACTCAAAAGTCTACTTTATCTCCTACCTTGAGACAAAAGTCGTATTACTATATATAAATCTCCTACCCTGATAGACATATTAGTTTCAATCACTTGAAAATCGCTTTGAAGAAAAATAGTTTGTGAACAACAACTATATAACGTTCTCTAAGAATGTTTAAATGATTGAAATGAGAGTTTAGAATATATAAACATTATTTCATATAAACATTGTGAGACAATTCATATGTGTGTAAGTCCAATATCCTTGAACCAAAGTATGCGTACTTTGCTGCTCAGGATAACCGGGACTAAAGTCCGCGTACTGTCGGAAGTTCACATCCCCTGAATTTCTGCTTGAGTTTGTGAACTGAAAACAAATTTATTTCGGGTACTTAATTCCGCGTACCAGTATGCGTAAGTAGGTTATTTTCTAAAAACAGTTTCATTTGTGAACTAAGACATTTATATTTTAAGGAATGCAATCTTTGTAAACCGTGGCTATAATGTTCATAAATCGATTCGAGTGAATCAAAACTGTTTTTGTTTCGACTGTGTCTTGTATACTTCTATAAGATCTAAGCAATTGAACAACTATCTAACTAGTTCATTTGAGTCATTTGAACTAGTTGTGGTAAAGAAGAATAAGGTTGATATGAAAGTGCTCATATGGCTAACCTATGGTTAACTACCGTTGAACCAACGACTTGTACACGTTTAGGTACGGTTACTCAAACCTAAATGAAGTTAAATTTCATGTTTGTATAAAAAGCTAACATTCGATCTAACGGTTGAAAGATATTAGCTTGAATCTAATTAGGTTTTCATCTAACGGTGAATATTGAATGTTTTGTTACCAAGGTAGCATTGATTGCAAACCCTGATTTGAATACTATATAAAGGAGAACTCTAGCAACTTGGAAACCTAATCGCCACACCTCCTGTGTGATACTAGTTGTATAATCTAGAGTCAATTCTCCTTTAACCTTAGGTTTCTATCGAGACCCTGTAGGTTAACGACTTGAAGACTTCATTGGGATTGTGAAGCCAGACCCAACTATTTTCTCTGTAGTTGCGTGATCTGATCTTGTTGTTTCTATCGTGTTTGAGTATAATCGTAAGATTGACTTGAGATTAAAAATTTCTCTGACAGGCAAGATAGAAAAGTAGTCACAAACATTTTCGTCTCATTGTTTGTGATTCCACAATATCTAGTTTCGCCATTATACAATTTAGGTTATTGTGAGGTGATCGATAATTCTAGGTCGTTCTTCGGGAATATAAGTTCGGGTTATCAATTGGTTCCTGCTCACCTTAATTTATCAAACGATGGAACAAAACTCGTAGGTATTTCTGTGGGTGACAGATTTATATATTCCTGTAGACTTTTCTGTGTGATACAAATTTGTATATTAAAGTCTTCGACTTTGGGTCGTAGCAACTCTTAGTTGTGGGTGAGATCAGCTAAGGGAATCAAGTGCGTAGTATCCTGCTGGGATCAGAGATGTAAGGAACGCAACTGTACCTTGTATCAGTGTGAGATTGATTGGGGTTCAACTACGGTCCAGACCGAAGTTATTTTGTAGTAGGCTAGTATCTGTAGCGGCTTAATACATTGTGTGTTCAATCTGGACTAGGTCCCGGGATTTTTCTGGACTTGCGGTTTCCTCGTTAACAAAACTTCTGGTGTTTGTGTTATTTCTTTTCCACATTATATTGTTTATCTTTATAATTGAAATATACAGGTTGTGCGTTTGAATCAATCAATTGGGAAACCTGTGATATTTTAATTATAAAGATAAACAATATAATGTTAATATAAGTATAAGTTCACGAATAATCGTTTTTAGAAAATAATCAACCTAAGTACGCGGACTAGGTACGCGGACTTAAGTACCTGAAATAAGTTTGTAAATAGTTCACAAACTCCAACAGATTTTCTCGGAAAGAGAACCTCCGACAGTATGCGGACTTGGTACGCGGACTCTGTTCCGGTTTTCCTGAGCAGCAAAGTACGCATACTTTGGTTCAAGGAATAAGTACTTATACATGTATGAGTTACCACACAATGCTTATATCCAACAATGTTATATAATCAAAACTCTCATTTCAATCATTGAAACATTCTTAGAGGACGTTATATAGTTTTTATTCACAAAATCTTTTTCGTCAAAGCCATTTTCAAGTAATTGAAACATAATATGACTTTCGTCACTAGGTAAAGATGAACTTGGCCAAAACGAAAGCTTACCAACACATATCTCGAGAAATAGATAAGCGAGATAAACTCGGCTCGAAATAGCAAATGTGTATAATCAAAGTCTATATAGCAAAACGACTTTTGTCTCAAGATAGAAGATAGAGTAGATAGACTTTTGAGTGATAGATAAGTTCAAGTCTCCACATACCTTTTAGTCGATGGAGTTCTTGAGCTCAACTACACTTTCTATCTTAGTCCGAGACTTAGCTATAGTAGACTAGAAATAAGGACTTATAGTTTTGATCACTAACATTGACAAACATGCTTGAGAAAGCAACGCATGCGAGTTCGACCGAGCAGTGCTCTAACAATCTCCCCCTTTGTCAATTTTAGTGACAAAACTATCAATACATATGGAATACAAAAATAGATAAATAAACTTTTGTAGCTCATCTTCCACATGCCTAATCTTTAACATTACTCGAAATCTTCGTCACTTCCAAGTACTCCAATGATTCCAAAGGTTGTAAGTTTAGCATCATCGTTGTTGAAAATCCGTAGCTATAACAATGATAAAACAAGAATTCTCAATCATTGTTATACAATGTCATAGTATTATTACACAGTATCAAAGTTCAATTGTATCACAACTTCGGAAACAATACTATGGTGATATGTATCACTCCCCCTTAGTCAATACTCCATCTCAAATGGAAACCACTCCCCCTTACATAATGATCTGAAGACCATATGTATTTGTAGTGTGAACTACACATTAATTCTCCCCCTTTTTGTTAGTAAAATTGGCAAAGGTACGAAAACGGGATTTTTAGAGCACTGCTCGGTCGAACTCGCATGCGTTGCTATCTCAAGCATGTTTGTCAAGTTTAGTGTCAAAACTATATGTCTTGATTTCTAGACTACTTATAGCTAAGTCTCGGTTTAGGACAGATTAGTGTAGTTGAGCTCCAGACTCCATGGCGATCATCTTACGAAGACGGAGAAATACTCGAGGAACTAGTGGAACTTCATCCGACTAAAAGGTATGTGGAGACTTGAACTTATCTATCACTCAAAAGTCTATCTCTCTATCTCCTACTCTTGAGACAAAGTCGTATAAGTATGATAGTTTTCATACATACACATTTGTTATTCGAGCCGAGTTTACTCGCCTATCTTTTTCTCGAAATACGTGTTGGTAAGCTTTCGCCTTAACCACTTTTCATCTTTATCTGTGACGAAAGTCATGATGACGTTTCAATCTTCAAAATAGCTTTGATGACGATAGTCGTGAATAACGATTGTTATAACATTATAGAAGAATGTTTCAATGATTGAAATATAGAGTTGAGATTATGTAACCAACTACGGATATAAGCATATATAGTGTGGTCGCACATTAGTGTATAAATCCATGTGCCGGAAACCAATTGTGTGCACTTGTGCATGCGACGTTGGTAAAGGAGACAGGTTGGGTACGCGTACTGGCAAAAGTTTTCTGGCCGAAAACTTCTGCTGGAGTTTGTAATTTACAAACTGGAAAACCAGTCACCTTAGGTACGCGTACTTGTACTGACAGAAGTTTTCGAACCGAAAATTTCTGCTGAGTTTCCAAACTCAAATCCGGTAGCTAAGGTACACGTACTCGTTACGCGTACCCAAGCTGGTTATTTCTCAAATCGGAAGTTCATGAACTTAAAACAATAAATCAATAAGGAATGCAATCTTTGCAAACCATGGCTATATTGTTCATGAATTGATTCAAGTGAATCAAATCGATTTTGTTTCAACTGTGTCTATGAATAAAGACCTAAGCAATTGAACAACTCTATCAACTAGTTTTTATGAGTCATTTGAACTAGTTATGAGAAATATGAATATGGTTGATATGAAAGTACTCATATGGCTAACCTCGGTTAACTATTTGTGAACCAACCAAGTGTACACGTTTAGGTACGGTTACTCAAACCTAAATGAAACACATTCCATTTGTGTATGACAAGCTAAGTTTCGATCTAACAGTTGAAAGATATTAGCTTGGAGAAATCAGGTTTTTCATCTAACAGTGAATATTGAATGCTTTGTTACCAAGGTAACTTGGATTGCAAACCCTGATTTGAAAACTATATAAAGGAGACATCTAGCAACTGGAAAAACTAATCCCCACACCTCATGTGTGATACTAGTTAGATTGCTAGAGTCGATTCTCCTTTAACCTTAGGTTTCTTCCCAAGACCCTGTAGGTTAACGACTGAAAGACTTCATTGGGATTGTGAAGCCAGACGAAACTACCTCTCTTATAGTTTAGCGATCTTATCTTGCCATTTTCTATCCTGCGAGTTCAATTGAATAATTGACTTGAGATTATATCTCCTATAAGGCAAGATAAAAAGAAATCACAAACATCTTCGTCTCATCGTTTGTGATTCCGCAACATCTTGTTTCGTTACCATACGATTAAGAATCTGTAGCTAGGAAAGCGGCCCGCTGCTCTTACGACCAAGTACATTCTTCAATGGACTTTACCTGCCATGACCTTCGAATTTCCAGCTTCTGTAAATTCTAGAATTCCAGTGGATGCTCTTCCTAATAATGGAAAGGCCTTACATCTATAGGTTGTTCTTCGGGAATATAAGTCCGGATTATCAATTAGTTCCTGTTCACCTTGATTTATCAAAAGACGGAATAAAAACTCTTAGGTCTATCTGTGGGAGACAGATTTATCTATCATAGACTTTTCTGTGTGATACAGATTTGTTTATTAAAGTATTCTACTTTGGGTCGTAGCAACTCTTGGTTGTGGGTGAGATCAGCTAAGGGAATCAAGTGTGTAGTATCCTGCTGGGATCAGAGAAGTAAGGAGCGCAACTGTACCTTGAATCATTGTGAGATTGATTAGGGTTCAACTACAGTCCAGACCGAAGTTAGTTTGTAGTAGGCTAGTGTCTGTAGCGGCTTAATACAGTGTGGTGTTCAATCTGGACTAAATCCCGAGGTTTTTCTGCAGTTGCGGTTTCCTCGTTAACAAAATTTCTGGTGTCTGTGTTATTTCTATTCCGTATTATATTTCGTTATATAATTGAAATATCACAGGTTGTGCGTTAAGATCAATCAATTAGAATATCCAACCTTTGGTTGTTGGTTTAAATTGATTGACACTTGGATGTTGGTCTTTGGTACCATCCAAGCTATTATCCTTGTATTTGATAAAGACTCGCAGATTTCTATTTGCTTCAGTAAAGATCAAATCAAGTGAGAGAGATATTAACTCCTCAATATACTTTTCTCTAGATTGAGTCTGACTGTTTAGTTGATTCTATAGAAAGTATATTGGAGTTAGTCCATACAGATTGCTAATCGAAAGTGGGTGTGGTTGTTATACCCCCGCTTTTTCAATTGGTATCAGAGCAGACAAACACGTTCAAGACCTCAAAAGTCTGTGTTTGTAGCAATCTGATTATGTGGACAAAGTAGTATCTCTTATCTATGCATAGTCTATGTCTTCCCATACTTTTGACTATGTCAAGTGTCTTGGTTTTTCCTCAAAGGATAATTCCTTAGCTGATTTTTCCGAATCCAGAGAAAGAAACGAGACAAGTGAGAAGATGTCAGAAGTAGAAAGGAATAACACCAGAATCAAAGAAAATCCAACTGAGACAATTGATTTTCACAATCATTATCAACTCTTGGATGAATTTGAGAAGTCTCTTAGTCGAGAACGTGAACTCTATAAAATCATTGAATCCTTCTCCAACAATATTAAAAGACTCACTCAAGAAAATCTGCTACAACAGGAAATGATTAGTATTCTTGAGGATATTGTTAAAGAGGGAACAATGAGAGAAAAACGTTTAATTGAGACACACTTCTCTGATCTGAACAATCTTCGTGTTGAAACAGAGAATATTGTTGCATCTCTTTACCTAGCCCAAAAACAGTCTATCTCCTTGACAAAGGAAAACACTGTAATGAGAAATTCTTCTGTGTCACGTGTCGAGTCTCAAAATGAGTTACCTGACATGAAGAAATACTCACCAAAGGAAGTCCCTGCAAAATATAAACGACAAACTTCCAAATGGGACATGGGTTTGAAACAGATACCTGTCAATAATTCTCTTCCATGAACTTGTTCCTTATGTGGGAAAAGGAATCATAGTGCTAAACGTTGTTTTGCTAGGAAGAAACAGATCTCCGATCTTCAAAATCTTCTTCTATTTACCGTCAACCGAGTTAATCATCTGACGGCATCAACAATGGATTTCACTCCCACAGAAAACCAGAAATCTCATAAAAAGATTTTAATGATCACTCATTTCAGAATCTTTACAGGGATCGTGTTTATTCTCATGGTGCACACTACACCACATAAACATAGTTTCCCAATATCTACGAGAATAAGACTGGTAGATCTAAGTCTGGAAGGTGGAGGCCTATCTCCGTAAATCCTCTAGAACCAATCTCTAGAGGTCCTAGACTTAGTTATAAAAAGGCTCAATTTAATGGTCTCTCAAGAAGGACCGTAAGAAATTCCTATGTAGTTGAAAACAGTCAAATAGATGTAAGAAATACAAAAATCAGACTATCATGAGGTATTCCAAAATCGTCTCTCAACACTCATGGTGAGATTATATCTCATCCTATTACCTAACTTTAGGTATTGTCACCCTTGTGTCTAACTGAGAGTCACAAGGATGTCTGTTTATGAGATGCTCAAGTCTTAGGTCGATTAACATCTGTTCTAAGTCTGATGTCTGTTTTACAGGTTGAGATTTCTGTTTATTATTCTCTTTGTATCCAATGTATCTTTTTCTTGCTCTATCTATTCTGGTTATATATTGAGCCCATTTTGAAAGAGACATTGTGAAAAACAATATGTATTTACTCTTGGGTCCTTCTTGATCTTCTGGTATCCGTTTCAAGCTCACGAACGTCCAAGTCTTCTTTAGGAAACTCTAGGGTTTTCACCTAAAAGTGTTTGTCTCTTGATTGTTAACACATGTATATATACTTCTACTATGTGTTCATCCCCTTCCCTGAAAATTATTTCTATGGGAACCCCTGTTGAGCCTCAAGTAGAAGTGAACACTGTGATGGAAGAAGACTTCAAAGGATGTGATTTAGCTCAAGATCTGACTCAGAAAAGATGCTTGAAAGAAAAGAGTATAACTCTTGGATAGGAGAATTTGTCAAGGATTTAATCTTCGTTCAGAATGAGGTTAAGAACGAGCTTGCTAACCTTCAATTGCAGATAAACCAACTCATTGATGGACAAGCAAAAATCCTTGATAATCAAAACATCTTGATTAGGAACCAGACAAATCCAGGCATCTTGCTCGCATCGTTGACCGAAAAACAAATATTCTAACACATGAACATGGTGTCTCTACAGTCAAGAAGATCAAGGATATCAGTGACTCCATTTTGATGGACCTTTTCAAAGGTATGAAATCATCAAAGAAAATTGATTTTTCTTATTTTCTAGTAAAACTTCTTAAGAGAATTTTATTCTTGTTTTTGTTTAAGAAGGATAACTAGGGTCTGGAATAGCCATTATTGTGAATACACATATCTATGTCCAACGTTTTCATCTTCATGTTTTTAGATTTATTTGTTTAAATTCTAAAGTTGGTTTGGAAGATGATTTTTGCAGTATTAATCTTTATGGTTTTATATTCTACAATATGTTATGGGATATGTGAGTTTGCGTCCGTGAACTATTATTGTCCCATACAATATCAAAATTTATCTCGTTTATATGTCGATATGCATGTATTGATACAAGATCGATGAACTTTTTGACAAACAAAAGTTAAGCCTATTATGTCAATTTATTGATGGAATATAGATTAAAATATTTTGTTTACGAGGATTATGTCTATTGTATGTCGTTATGCAAATAGTGATGCAGATAGAATGAATCCTTGTATATTCCGCAGTATTGATCTTTCCATGATCCATATTTTATGTATATACTGTGTGGCTCCATAAGTCTTCTTGTGTGAGCATTTCCAACTAAACTAATCATAGATTCGTTTGTGATTATTTTGGTTTTGTATTACGGTTAAATTAATCATGGGTTCTCTTGTGGTTAGTTTAATTGAGAGTTTTTTGGATACAAAATCATTTTGTGGTTTTTGGTGTCCATAGAAATCATTCTTTTCTTGTAAAAATAAGGTCGCTCTTGTTGTTCTTTTGGGAATGACATCAAATGGGGGAGAGTTCTTTTGAACTTGCGCTTAATTTCCATATCTTTGTGGGGAGTGCTGCGGTGGAATTTTGAGGAGTTATCTTGTATCTTTATAAACTCTGTGATGAATGCATTTAGCTTCGGATATATGATTGCATCAAAACAAGTTGATATGTACTTTTCTTTGGTCTTGAAGTGTCTCCATGAAAATTTCATTAGGATCCCGTTTTCGTACCTTTGCCAATTTTATTGACAAAAAGAGGGAGAATTAATATGTAGTTCACACTACAAATACATATGGTTTTCGGATCATTATGTAAAGGGGAGTGGTTTTCGTGTTGAGACGAAGTATTGACTAAGGGGGGGTGATACATTTCACCATAATTTTGTTGTCGAAGTTGTGATATAAGAACTTTGATACTGTATAATAATACTATGACACTGTAGAACAATGATCGAGAGCTTTTGTTTTCTCATTGTTATGGCTACGGAACTTCAACAACTATGATGCTGAATTGAACATCTACGGAATCATGGGAGTACTTGGAAAAGACGAAGTTTTCGAGTAATGTTGAAGCACCAAGGAGATCAAGCATGTGGACGAGAAGATACAAAGTTTTATTTATTTTGTAATCCATATGTATTGATAGTTTTGCCACTAAAATTGACAAAGGGGGAGATTGTTAGAGCACTGCTCGGTCGAACTCGCATGCGTTGCTATCTCAAGCATGTTTGTCAAGTTTAGGTGTCAAAACTATATGTCTTGATTTCTAGACTACTTATAGCTAAGTCTCGGTTTATGACAAATTAGTGTAGTTGAGCTCCAGACTCCATGGCGATCATCTTACGAAGACGAAGAACTACTCGAGGAACTAGTGGAACTTCATCCGAGTAAAAGGTATGTGGAGACTTGAACTTATCTATCACTCAAAAGTCTATCTCTCTATCTCCTACTCTTGAGACAAAGTTGTATAAGTATGATAGTTTTCATACATAAACATTTGTTATTTCGAGCCGAGTTTACTCGCCTATCTTTTTCTCTAAATACGTGTTGGTAAGCTTTCGCTTTAACTAATTTTCATCTTTATACGTGACGAAAGTTATGATGACGTTTCAATCTTGAAAATAGCTTTGATGACGATAGTCGTGAATAACGATTGTTATAACATTATAGAAGAATGTTTCAATGATTGAAATGTAGAGTTGAGATTATGTAACCAACTATGGATATAAGCATATATAGTGTGTTCGCGCATTAGTGTATAAATCCATGTGTCGGAAACCAATTGTGTGCACTTGTGCATGCGACGTTGGTAAAGGAGACAGGTTGGGTACGCGTACTGGCGGAAGTTTTCTGACCGAAAACTTCAGCTGGAGTTTGTAGTTTACAAACTGTAAAACCAGTCACCTTAGGTACGCGTACCCGTACGTGTACTCACGGAAGTTTTTGAACCGAAAATTTCTGATGAGTTTCCGAACTCAAATATGGTAGCTAAGGTACACATACCCGTATGCGTACCCAAGCTGGTTATTTCTCAAATCGGAAGTTCCTGAACTTAAAACAATAAATCAATAAGGAATGCAATCTTTCCAAACCATGGCTATATTGTTCATGATTTGATTCAAGTGAATTAAAACGATTTTGTTTCAATTGTGTCTATGAATAAAGACCTAAGCAATTGAAAAACTCTATCAACTAGTTCTTATAAGTCATTTGAACTAGTTATGAGAAGGATGAATATGGTTGATATGAAAGTACTCATATGGCTAACCTCGGTTAACTATTTGTGAACCAACCAAGTGTACACGTTTAGGTACGGTTACTCAAACCTAAATGAAACACATTCTATTTGTGTATGACAAGCTAAGTTTCGATCTAACGGTTGAAAGATATTAGCTTGGAGAAATCATGTTTTTCATCTAACGGTGAATATTGAATGCTTTGTTACCAAGGCAACTTGGATTGCAAACCCTGATTTGAAAACTATATAACGGAGAAATCTAGAAACTGGAAAACTAATCCCCACACCTCCTGTGTGATACTAGTTAGTTTGCTAGAGTCGATTCTCCTTTAACCTTAGGTTTCTTTCCAACACCCTGTAGGTTAACGACTGAAAGACTTCATTAGGATTGTGAAGCCAGACGAAACTACTTCTCTTGTAGTTGAGCGATCTGATCTTGCCATTTTCTATCGTAGGAGTTAAATTAAATAATTGAATTGAGATTATATCTCCGATAGGGAAAGATAAAAAGAAATCACAAACATCTTTGTCTCATCGTTTGTGATTCCGCAACATCTTGTTTCGCTACCATACGATTAAGATTGTTGTGAGGTGATTGATAATACTAGGCTGTTCTTCGGGAATATAAGTCCGGATTATCAATTAGTTCCTGTTCACCTTGATTTATCAAAAGACGGAACAAAAACTCTTAGATCTATCTATGGGAGACAGATTTACCTATCATAGACTTTTCTGTGTGATACATATTTGTTTATTAAAGTCTTCGACTTTGGGTCGTAGCAACTCTTTGTTGTGGGTGAGATCAGCTAAGGGAATCAAGTGCGTAGTATCCTGTTGGGATCAGAGACGTAAGGAGCACAACTGTACCTTAAATCAGTGTGAGATTGATTAGGGTTCAACTACAGTCCAGACCGAAGTTAGTTTGTAGTAGGCTAGTGTCTGTAGCGGCTTAATACAGTGTGGTGTTCAATCTGGACTAAGTCCGGGAGGTTTTCTGCATTTGCGGTTTCCTCGTTAACAAAATTTCTGGTGTCTGTGTTATTTCTATTCCACATTATATTTCGTTATATAATTGAAATATCATAGGTTGTGCGTTAAGATAAATCAATTAGAATATCCAACCTTTGGTTGTTGATTTAAATTGATTGACACTTGGATATTGGTCTTTGGTACCATCCAAGTTATTATCCTGGTATTTGATAAAGACTCGCAGATTTCTATTTGTTTGAGTAAAGATCAAATCAAGTGAGACAGATATTAACTCCTCAATATACTTTTCTCTAGATTGAGTCTGACTGTCTATTTGATTCTCTAGAAAGTATATTCGAGTTAGTCCATACAGATTGCTAATCGAAATATTGGGTGTGGTTGTTATACCCCCGCTTTTTCAGGGATTGATAGGTGTTATAAACACCTTGTTATTTATCTATTGTTTATGCTTTCTTTACTACTTTTCTTGTAAATTATGTAACTTATGATTGCTTTTGAGTTATTTAGGTACTATGGAGTCATTTGGAGCAGAAGAAGAAGAAAGTACTCAATTTGGAGTAAAAAGGTCAGAAAGGTCATTCACGTATGTTTCAGAAATGATGGCTGCCAATTGGTGGCCCGAATCCATTTTATGGGTGTTTATAGCAATTGTAGCTATTACGTAGCGCTAACATCACGAGAATTGTCTTCCTCATTTCTTTTCGAACCCACCTGAATTCTAGAAAGAAGAAGAAATGGAGGCGCAAATGTTCTCTGAACTGTGTCCTCCTGAGATTGAAGAGATGATGATGATTCTGTAATGAAGAAGAAGACTACGCTGCTGAATCGAGAAGAGAGTAATGGAATAGGAAATGGGTTACACTTGGATTCACAGTTAGGGTTTGTATTGAAGGTTGCTGAGATGAACAAGAAATCAAGATCGAAAGGATGTACTGATGCTCAAGTTACAGAATGGATCGAGAACACCACAAGGAAGTTAAGGTCTGGTAGTACTGAAATTGAATTCGATGGAATCTGATGTATCTGGTGATGAACAGGAACTGGTTTGATTATGGAGATTAGGGTTCCTGAGAAATCAGAGAAGGAAGATTGATTGAAGGGTTTAGAAGAAGAATTTGATGATAAGGAAAGATGGGGTTGAGCTGAATTTGTTCTTTGGCAGAGAGATGACCGAAAATTGGGTATGAGCAGAATGGTGTTGCTGCCATGGTTCATTTGTTTGAAGTGAAGCATAGGCCTGGACCGCCTGGTAAATGAATGAATGGGAATGAGGAATAGATGTATGTTAGGAGCTGTGTGCAATTGAATGAACTAATTAGATGAATGTCTACTTCAGAGTTGCAGGTGCAAGTAATGGCAGATATGTTGTTGTTGCTGCAGTTGGCCAAGTGGGTACAGGTTGAATACTGCAGCTGAGGAATTGGTGGAATCTGTGAAGCATCAGAAGATGGCAGAGCAGGTCTGAATTGCATTGGTGTTAACCTGCGAAAGGGGTATGAGATCTGGTGCAAGTGAAGATGAATTTTGTTATGTGGAGGCTGTAGCTCAAGAAGAAATGTTTGTCAAGGGTTTGTTGGTGGATTTGAGACAATGATTACAGGGTTTGTGCTGTAATGATGCAAGATGCAGCAGTGGAGAATAGGTTTGAATGATTGAGGTTGAATTGGTCGTGCAGGGGCAGCTGAGTACATTAGGTCTTGCTGTTGAAGATTGCACTGGTGTTGGTAAAGATGCAAGAGGGAGCTGTGAACTAATGCTGTGACTTGATGTTGCAGCAAGGAGATATAGCAGACAGAAGAGAGATTGAGCTGAGCCATGTAGAATGGATGGGCAGGGTTATATTGCAGTGCAGGTGGTATGACGAGATGACGTTGTTAAATTATGAATGTATGATATTGCAGGGAGGCTTAGATTGGGATGCTGACTGAATTGGTGGCTGGTTTGAGTCAGTGTTGAGAATGCAATTGCAGAGAATGGATTATGGCTCAAGTGGTTATGCAAGAGTACAGTTGATTTGCATTGTGCAACTGAGAAGATTACAAGGGTTGTGAGTCTGATGCCATGAGCTTGTGGTTGTGCTTGTCTGCCGAGATGAATGAGGAGATGGGTTAGATGATAAGGAGAATGATACAGGTGGTACTGTGATACAAGAGGTTCCGATGGATATGTTCAGTTCAAAGAAGTAGAAGCTCGAGTTTACGGAAGATGTCACAGGAATTTGGAGATTTTGAGCTTCTGCTATTGTTGATGATGGATGGAGGAAAGGAGTTGTTGATTACTAAGGTTGGAGGTCTTAGCGATGCCGCAGACATGGGAAAATGGGTGAACTACAAAGGATGAATGGAAATGAACTGGTGTTGCTGTGTGTGCTGCCATGGTTTTGGTAATGGAAAAACTGGGAGTCTGGTATATGCCGTAACAGATGGGGGTTCGATCTTATGGAATTGCAGGCAGTGGAGTTGCGGATGATATAAAACTGCAGGGAAGAACTAATGGCCTGAATGTGCCGGAAACATGGCAGAACAGTCAGAACCTTGGATGAATCGGAGTTAGCCGAGTTGACTCACCGATTCAGTTGCTTACTCAGATGGACTTGGGCTCTGATATTTGGGCTCTTATGTAGCAGAAGAAACAGAAGCCTATGCGGTTGGAGATGGCTCGTATTTGGAAATAATGAAGGAAGGGCTATATAAAGAATGATTTTTTAGGGATCATGGTTTTTTTTTGGGGACCATGATCTTATTAGGCCACCTTCCCTATAGTTATAAGGGGTGTCCTAAAACATTGAAATGACTAACCTACCTTTAACCTAATTTAATTTAAAACCAACACAATAACCACCTCTCTCTATATATATATAACCACCACCTCCCACCACTGCCAATTACCATCACCACCACCAACCACCGATTACCACCACCACCACCACCACCGATTACCACCGCCCACCACCGCCGATTACCACCACCACCACCACCTCTAATTATCACCACCAACAACCACCGATTACCACCGCCACCTCCGATTACCACCACCACCACTATATATATAGCTTAATTTAAAACATTAACAAAGATATTCTCACTAACCCATTACTTGTCATTCGTTTTTGGTTGAATAAATGAGAACTAATCATCAAAATGAGTTGAAAATGGAAGTTGCAGAGAGGTTTAATGGAGTTTTTTTTTCAGTAAAAAGTTCGGTTATCACAAATTATTTTTTTCTTAACCGAACTCAAAGTTCGGTTGATTCACAAAAAAATACTTCGAACCGAACTCCTTGTATTAGAACAATACAAGTCCATAAGTTCGGTTCGTTCGCAAAATTATTAAGTTTTCTTTGTAACCGAACTCTACCTATAACCCAGTTCGGTTGATTCGCAAAATATGTTTAAGTTTGCGAACCAACCGAACTTCTAACACTAGGTTACTTTTAACCTGAAGTTCGGTTGGGAACTTGGTTGCGTTGAAGTTTGCGAACTAACCGAACACACAAGATGTACTCAAATAAATTGTCAAGTTCAAAGTTCGGTTACCTACCATTTTATCCTAGGTAACCGAACATTGCATTGTACGACCAAAACCTCCATTAACGAGCGAGTTCGGTAACCTGCGTGTTTGGAAAACGTAACCAAACTACACTTTCAGGTGTGTTCGGTTACATGTTCTTGACATATGGTAACCGAACTACACTTTCAGATGTGTTGGGTTACATGTTGTTGACATATGGTTAACCGAACTGGCCCAAATTTACATAAAAAATTTCATTTTTTTGAAAATTTGGAGCAATTCAACCAACATTATCTAAGTTTGAAGCATACCTGGGTACCCAAATACCCTTCCTCCGGTTGTGATTGGTAAAATCCATCGTTTTTCATGTTTTCCTTCTTCATCTTCTCTAACTTTACTCTCTCAATATAACTACTTCTTTATAAAATAAAAACTCATCTGATTTTTTTATCTCACTAATTATCTTTAACTTAATCATCTCACTAATCATTACACTAACTATTATTAACACTAGCTAATCATCACCCAAAATTAATCAGAAGGTAATTTAGGTATTAATATAAATATCTAGATAAGGGGTGACCTAGATTTACTTCTAATGTCTATACCCAAAATAAAACCATGGTCCCCCAAGAAAAATCATGGTCCCGAAAAAATCGTTCTATATAAAGGAAGGGGTTATATTCTTTAAAAAAGGGATCTTATCTTATCTTTGAATCTTATCTCTTCTTCTACTTTTGTTCTAGGGTTTAGAAACATGAAACTTCTTCTCTTTATTCTTGTTATGAATCCCATTAACATGAGTAGTTAATTTTATCATTGATTATGGATTAATTTGATTTCACAAAGCATGTTTCTTTTATTAATAAATTAGTTTTGTCTCATAATTATCGATCTTGATTCACTATATTTATCGCCATGTATGATTTAAATATTTGTTTAGTTGAGTGGCCAATTGATTGAACTCGTATTCACATCTAATGCTAGTTTAGGATGTTTCATACATAAAAGTGATGCATCTTGAATACAAGTAGCACAAATATGGTTATTGCTTGTAGTGATATATCCTAGTAACCATATGTGAACCTTGACCTTTGTTAAATCGGATTAGTGCTTTTACACGTTCGATTGTTTTGATTGGCCTGATTTCATAGAACTTAGTGCATCTAGGGAATTAAACTTGATTAGTGCTTTTACACGTTAGGTTGTTCTCTTAGGTAGAATTCATATTCGCATCTTTTAATGTGTTTGTTGATGACAAGAGGAAATTAGCGCGATGTTCTTGCTATCAAGGTATCCTAGGGCCTTTGATAATGAGAGATTAAATATCAATTCTAGTTATTAAGACAAGAACATGTTAGTGAATGGAAACGATATCCTTGACCAATATTTTCTCATCCTTGATTTGATTTGTTTACCTTTATTGTTTGCTTTTATTTAGTTTATTATATTAAAATCAGAAAACACCCCATTGTTATTATAGGAAACCGAAACAACTTGACAACCTTAGTCCTCTTTGTGGCAACGATCCTTTCTTGCCCTTGCTTAATTATATATTTTGAGTAGTAAGAAAGTGTAATTATTTTTGACGCCTACGACAACGATCAAATTTTGGCACCGCTGCCGGGGAGGCAGCGTTTGTCACTTGTTTTTGATTTCTTATTTTTAGTTTTGTTTTTTGTTTTTATTAATTTCTGGTTTTGACGTACTTTTGAGAAATCTTGTTTCAGGTACTTATTGTCACATGGAAGGAGCATACTGGAGTAATGGATACGGTTTTCAACCTCCTCAACACTATGAAGATTGCCCACCATCTATGGAATACGATCGGAACCAATTGATTGGCTATGATCAATATCCAAGAGCTTATGGTGATTTTCATACATACCAACAACAACCTTGTAATGGGTATGTAAGTCAAGCACCTAGGTGGGGACAATTATACTTCCAATTTGCTTTATCCGAGATGTATGCATGCTATAAATGGACTGAACATGGCACAAACCAATTTCTGCAACACTTTTTCTTACCCGACTCTAGATCGTAGTTATGATCATTCACCCATTCAAAGGGAAGAGTCATGGGAAAGAGAACCTATTGTAGCCAATGGTGGTAAGCGTGTGAACGTTAGAAAACTTGCAGAGAAATTATACAAGTTGGAAGATGATGGAGCCTCGGAAGAGCTTGTCGATGAAATTAGTAGGACCATTCGTATGGAGCTTAAACGGCGTCGTGATAAAGGATGGGAAACTGACGACGATTCTTATTATGGTGAGTCTGAAAATGAAGATGATTGTGTTGAAAAGGATCAACCTTTGGAGATATTTGATGACATTAGTGTAGTTGACTCAACTCTTGATCTTTATAATGATCAATCACCTATTCAAAAGGTACATGAGTATGATGAAACTAGTGTTTTACAGAGCTTTCTTGAAACAAGGTTTGAGCCTAATGATGACGAGTGTGTTGAGAATGTGACCGGTTTGACCAATATTGTGGAAGACCCAATTGAACTTGCAAAGAATTGTAATGATGATGTTTATGTCGAGACTTTGGTTACGGCAGAAACGGACGAAGAATGGTTGCAAGGTTTGATAGAGGACCATGATATAAAAGAGGTGAGTAATTCACTTGAGTTTTTCAAGGATGAAGAGGATTATGTGATACAAGAGATTTTGCAAGGTTTGTCTAACCCTTTGCATATTGTTTCTTCTCCTTTACCTCTTATTGGCATGAATGTATGCTTCGAGAATATTGTTGAACGACTTTGTTTCTCGATTTCCGCCATTAGAAACATTTGATTCTCATACTATGGATGTTTGCAAAGAAGAAACCATAGAAGTTCCTGATTTTTATGTTCTTTATACACTTCCAAGTGTAGAAAAGAATAAGTGTGGGGGAAACTTCTATCGGTTAATAGCTTCGTTTATGTTTTATGAAACTGATATTTGTGTGAAGCTAGTGTTTGCAAAACAGGTTACGTGGAAGGATCCCCAACTTTTCAGATTGTTGGTATATGGGGAATGAATCTTGCAAGGTTATAGTCGGGCTGACGACTTTAAACCAAGCGCTAAATGGGAGGCAACCCATAGGATGAGTAGTTCTGTCTTATTTTTAGCTTTTTCTTGTCTTGTTTTTATTTTTTCTGATTTCTTGTCACTTATCATGTTAGGATTTCCCACCTTGACTTACTTTGGATGACTCAATTTACATTGAGGACAATGTAAAGTTTAAGTGTGGGGGAATGGTTAAGCGCATTTGCATTGTAAAAATTTCAACTTTTTTGTAAAATAGTGAATAAAAACTCCAACTTGTACTTAGTTTAGAGTCACATCGTATACATGTCGCTAAGATTACATCGAGATTCTCATAAGATTAACTGAACTTAGAGATGACAGAGAACATGATCGGGTTTCTTACTTGTATGAGAGTTAAAGTTGGATTTAACCATCCCAGTGGCAAATAAGGTGCAGACTGAATTCGGTATTTGAGTAGTGGTCCCCTATAGTGGAGACTACCCATGTTACATCATGAGAGGCACCGACCTTCAAATCTTTGTACCTGTCTAAATTTGTGCTTTTAGAGTGTGTGTCACCATACGTAAACTCCGGGCAGAATGGTGAGTTGTCCAACCTACCACCAATAGAAGCACTATTTTGATCTCTTGAGTGCTATTTTATCAATCATGAGGGTGTCATCGAATTGCTAACTTACATACCACTTGTATTCTTGTTCGCAGTTAGCACCATCCACTTTATCTCTCTCTACACCAACAGGTCCATAGAAACACCATCATCATTAACAAGAGGAGCATCACAAATTCGAAGGAAAGTTGAAAACGTTCAAGGTTTACAAGCAACGGTACAAAAATGAGCAGATTTCAGAATCAAGTAAAGCAACAAGACAAGGAGCATAATTCTTACAAGTTGAAGACTATTGTATAAGAGCGAATATTATCAAGAAGAATTCAAGAAGTTTATGATATCGAGACATACAAGTTGTGAAGAATCGAGCGGTAAAGTACTTACACCATGACCTTTGTACTTGCATTTTTATTTTATCTTTATTTTTATTTGTTAATTTGTATTTTATCTTCTCTTGTCAAAAAAAAAACTTGGGACATGGTCATCATTATGCTAGGTCCCTTGTCATGAAAAAATGAAAAAAAATATACATATAAAAAAAAAATCAAGAAAAAAAGGCAAGAGAAATTTTTTATTTTCGTTACTAGTTTTTATTTGGTTTTGTTTTGTTTTTATTTTTGTATATTTTCTTGTCTCATAAAAAAAAAGGAGACAAGAAAAATTCATTGTATCATATTTTGGGCTTGTATAGTTTGTTTTTAGTTTTGTTCTTTCAATAAAGCTAATGGAAAGAAGGAATATCTATAGTGAAGTTTCAAGCAACAAGGATTTAGAGGAAAAGTGTCACATTGTCAAGATTCTACGAAGTTCAAGAGTTATCATCAAGAGTTGAAGACCGAAGACGAAGATGAAGAGACCGATTGAAGACCGAAGACGTTTCTATGGATGTTGTGAGAGTGGTGCTAGCTGCACGTCGAACGGATAACGTGGTAAGTAAGCATATTCCCACATTCGTCAAGTGGTTGATTTCCTTTCTTAGAGATCGTCAGAAAAATGGGTTTTCAAAAATGATAAAAGATGTGGGTTTTCAAAACAATTCGGAGGGTTTTTGCCATCCTACCATTCAAGGTGTCGCAGGATTTTCTCTTCATTCCTACCTGGACACATGTGTGACCCATAAAGAGCTATTTATTATTGAGAGCAATATCATAAAACCCTTTCTTGTGAGGCAGAGTCGAGACTTTTGATCACTCCGAACCCGAATTTCTTTCGATAAGGGATGGTTATTTCTCTCTCAACTTTTAAGGATGAGATTGTGTTCATTTATGTGTCTAACTTCTTATGACTAGTGTGCAGAATCTCTATGTCTTCTTAGCGCGTTGGATGCTATCATCTCGGAGAACTAGTAAGTTAGAAAAGTAGGTTTTGGAGTAAAAAGGTCAGAAAGGTCATTCACAGGGGAGCATTATCTGCAGTCAGGCGAGCGTTAAGGGACAGCCTTATATATGTTTCAGGAATGATGGCTGCCAATTGTTGGCCCGAATCCATTTTCTGGGTGTTTATAGCAATTGTGGCTATTACCTAGCGCTAACATCACGAGAATTGTCTTTCTCATTTCTTTTCGAACCCACCTGAATTCTAGAAAGAAGAAGAAATGGAGGCGCAAATGTTCTCTGAACTGTGTCCTCCTGAGATTGAAGAGATGATGATGATTCTGTAATGAAGAAGAAGACTACGCTGCGGAATCGAGAAGAGAGTAATGGAATAGGAAATGGGTTACACTTGGATTCACAGTTAGGGTTTGTATTGCAGGTTTCTGAGATGAACAAGAAATCAAGATCGAAAGGATGTACTGATGCTCAAGTTACAGAATGGATCGAGAACACCACAAGGAAGTTAGGGTCTGGTGGTACTGAAATTGAATTCGATGGAATCTGATGTATCTGGTGATGAACAGGAACTGGTTTGATTATGGAGATTAGGGTTCCTGAGAAATCAGAGAAGGAAGATTGATTGAAGGGTTTAGAAGAAGAATTTGATGATAAGGAAAGATGGGTTTTAGCTGAATTTGTTCTTTTGCAGAGAGATGACCGAAAATTGGGTATGAGCAGAATGGTGTCGCTGCCATGGTTCATTTGTTTGAAGTGAAGCATAGGCCTGGACCGCCTGGTAAATGAATGAATGGGAATGAGGAATAGATGTATGTTAGGAGCTGTGTGCAATTGAATGAACTAATTAGATGAATGTCTAGTTCAGAGTTGCAGGTGCAAGTAATGGCAGATATGTTGTTGTTGCTGCAGTTGGCCAAGTGGGTACAGGTTGAATACTGTAGCTGGGGAATTGGTGGAATCTGTGAAGCATTAGAAGATGGCAGAGCAGGTCTGAATTGCATTGGTGTTAACCTGCGAAAGGGGTATGAGATCTGGTGCAAGTGAAGATGAATTTTGTTATGTGGAGGCTGTAGCTCAAGAAGAAATGTTTGTCAGGGGTTTGTTGGTGGATTTGAGACAATGATTACAGGGTTTGTGATGTAATGATGCAAGATGCAGCAGTGGAGAATAGGTTTGAATGATTGGGGTTGAATTGGTCGTGCAGGGGCAGCTGAGTACATTAGGTCTTGCTGTTGAAGATTGCACTGGTGTTGGTAAAGATGCAAGAGGGAGCTGTGAACTAATGCTGTGACTTGATGTTGCAGCAAGGAGATATAGCAGACAGAAGAGAGATTGAGCTGAGCCATGTAGAATGGATGGGCAGGGTTATATTGCAGTGCAGGTGGTATAACGAGATGACGTTGTTAAATTATGAATGTATGATATTGCGGGGAGGCTTAGATTGTGATGCTGACTGAATTGGTGGCTGGTTTGAGTCAGTGTTGAGAATGCAATTGCAGAGAATGGATTATGGCTCAAGTGGTTATGCAAGAGTACAGTTGAGCTGAATTGTGCAGCTGAGAAGATTACAAGGGTTGTGAGTCTGATGCCATGAGCTTGTGGTTGTGCTTGTCTGCCGAGATGAATGAGGAGATGGGTTAGATGATAAGGAGAATGATAAAGGTGGTACTGTGATACAAGAGGTTCCGGTGGATATGTTCAGTTCAAAGAAGTAGAAGCTCGAGTTTACGGAATATGTCACAGGAATTTGGAGATTTTGAGCTTCTGCTATTGTTGATGATGGCTGGAGGAAAGGAGTTGTTGATTACTAAGGTTGGAGGTCTTAACGATGCCGCAGACATGGAAAAATGGGTGAACTACAAAGGTTCAATGGAAATGAACTGGTGTTGCTGTGTGTGCTGCCATGGTTTTGGTAATGGAAAAAATGGGAGTCTGGTATATGCCGTAACAGATGGGGGTTCGAGCTTATGGAATTGCAGGCAGTGGAGTTGCAGATGATATAAAACTGCAGGGAAGAACTAATGGCCTGAATGTGCCGGAAACATGGCAGAACTGTCAGAACCTTGTCTGAATCGGAGTCAGCCGAGTTGACTCACCGATTCAGTTGCTTACTCAGATGGACTTGGGCTTTGATATTTGGGCTCTTATGTAGCAGAAGAAACAGGAGCTTATGTGGTTGGAGATGGCTCATATTTGGAAATAATGAAGGCAGGGCTATATAGAGGAAGGGGTTTTATTCTTTAAAAAATGATCTTATCTTATCTTTGAATCTTATCTCTTTTTCTATTTTTGTTTTAGGGTTTAGAAACATGAAACTTCTTCTCTTTATTCTTGTTATGAATCCCATTAACATGAGTAGTTAATTTTATCATTGATTATGGATTAATTTGATTCACAAAGCATGTTTCTTTTATTAATAAATTAGTTTTGTCTCATAATTATAGATCTTGATTCATTATATTTATCGCCATGTATGATTTGAATATTTGTTTAGTTGAGTGGCCAATTGATTGAACTCGTATTTACATCTAATGCTAGTTTAGGGTGTTTCATACGTAAAAGTGATGCATCTTGAATACAAGTAGCACAAATATGGTTATTGCTTGTAGTGATATATTCTAGTAACCATATGTGAACCTTGACCTTTGTTAAATCGGATTGGTGCTTTTACACGTTCGATTGTTTTGATTGGCCTGATTTCATAGAACTTAGTGCATCTAGGGAATTAAACTTGATTAGTGCTTTTACACGTTAGGTTGTTCTCTTAGGTAGAATTCATATTCGCATCTTTTAATGTGTTTGTTGATGACAAGAGGAAATTAGCGCGATGTTCTTGCGATCAAGGTATCCTAGGACCTTTGATAATGAGAGATTAAATATCAATTCTAATTATTAAGACAAGAACATGTTAGTGAATGAAAACGATATCCTTGACCAATACTTTCTCATCCTTGATTTGATTTGTTTACCTTTATTGTTTGCTTTTATTTAGTTTATTATATTAAAATCAGAAAACCCCCCATTGTTATTATAGGAAACCTAAACAACTCGACAACCTTAGTCCTCTCTGTGGGAACGATCCTTTCTTGCCCTTGCTTCATTATATATTTTGAGTAGTAAGAAAGTGTAATTATTTTTGACACCTACGACAGCGATCAGGGATCCTAATGAAAATTTCTATAGAGACATTTCATGACCAAAAGAAAGCACATATCAACTTATTTAGATGCAATCGTATAGCCGAAGCTAAATGCTTTCATCAAGGAGTTTATAAAGATACAAGATAACTCATATAATATTCTACAGCCGCACTCCCCACAAAGATTTGGCAATTAAGCACAAGTTCAATTAAGAACTCTCCCCCATAAAATGTCATTCCCGAAAGAACAACAAGAGCGACCTTAATTTCATAAGAAAAGAAGGATTTCTTTGGTCATAACAAATCACATACGAATATGAATTTGAATCCAAAAATACTCAATTAGATTAACCACAAGAGAACCCATGATTAATCTAATCGGAATTGCTCGACATAAGAGAACTTCCAGTGCCTGACAGTATATACATAAAATATGGATCAGGCAAGATCAATACTGCGGAATAAACAAGGATTCATTCTATTTTCCATCACTATTTTCACAATGACATACAATAGAATAATCCTCGTAAACAAAAGTTCATCCTATCTTCCATCAATATTTTCATAATGACATAATAGGCTTCATTCATTCTTTTATCAATACATGCATATCGACATACGAAATACTTAACTTTTGACAAGGTATGCGACAATCATAGTTCACGGACGTAAACACACATATCCCATAACAAATTGCAATATATAAAACCATAAATATTAATACTGCAAAACTCATCTTACAAACAATTTTAGAATTTAAACAAATAAACCTAAAAACATGAAGATGAGAACGTTGGACATAGTTATGTGAAAACACAATAATGGCTATTCCAAACTCTATTTATTCTTCTAAACACGAGATAAAATTCTTAATAGAAGATTTACTAGGAAAATAACTCTTTATAGAACATGATCCGAAAAACGCTAAACCCGGTCAGCAACTAGAGATTGAACATGGACGAGCTCATCAGTTGCTTTCTTCAGTTCGTTTTTCAGAAAATTAAGATGCCTTGTTGCAATTCCGAGTTGTTCACGTACGACCTCAAAATCTCGAAGAGGATTTCCTACCAGTTGTGATGACATCTGAACTGGTAGTTTGTTTTCATGATCAACGGCATGATAACATGTTATGAAAACAGGATTCTTGTGAAACTTGATAGTCTTGCCCTTCTTGACTTCATCATCTTTGTTGTTTCCATTCATTGTGCACACCAAAATTTAGTAGAACCTTCTGACCTTACGGAACAATGTATCAAGAAATGACACATATGTGTATATAAAGGTGTTCCATGGAAAACCCTAGGAAATATTGTACGTCCGTGTGGGTCAGGTGTACGTGCACTTGTGGTCACAACCCTGATATGTGACCAAGGGAATAGAGGATCCAAATTTAGACTGCTTCTTGAGAACTCAAGAGACATTCTAAACAAAGGATGAAATTCTTATGTCAAGGATCAATCAATTTCAATCAACAATCAAAGTTAGGATTTCTCAATTGATTGATTCAAACGCACAACCTGTGATATTTCAATTATAAAGATAAACAATATAATGCGGAAAAGAAATAACACAGACACCAGAAACTTTGTTAACGAGGAAACCGCAAATGCAGAAAAACCCCGGGACCTAGTCCAGATTGAACACACAATGTACTAAGCCGCTACAAACACTATCCTTCTACAAACTAACTTCGGTTTGGACTGTAGTTGAACCCCAATCAATCTCACACTGATCCAAGGTACAGTTGCGCTCCTTATGTCTCTGATCCCAGCAGGATACTACGCACTTGATTCCCTTAGCTGATCTCACCCACAACTAAGAGTTGCTACGACCCAAAGTCGAATACTTTAATAAACAAATTTGTAACACACAGAAAAGTCTACGGTAATAGATAAATCTGTCTCCCACAGAAATACCTACGAGTTTTGTTCCGACTTTTGATAAATCAAGGTGAACAGGAACCAATTGATAACCGGGACTTATATTCCCGAAGAACAACCTAGTATTATCAATCACCTCACAATAATATTAATCGACGCGGGGAAAGAAGATATTGTGGAATCACAAACGATGAGACGAAGATGTTTGTGATTACTTTTATATCTTTCCTATCGGAGGTATCAATCTCAATCCAATCGTTACGATTGTACTCAATACGATAGAAACATCAAGATCAGATCACACAACTACAAGAAAGTAGTATCAGTCTGGCTTCACAATCCCAATGAAGTCTTCAAGTCGTTAACCTATAGGGTCTCGGTAGAAACCTAAGGTTAAAGGAGAATCGACTCTAGCTTATACAAATAGTATCACACATGAGGTGTGGGGATTAGGTTTCCCAGTTGCTAGATTTCTCCTTTATATATTCTTTCAAATCAGGGTTTGCAATCAATGTTGGCTTAGTAACAAAGCATTCAATATACACCTTTACATGAAAACCTGATTAGATTCAAGATAATATCTTTCAACCGTTAGATCGAAACTTAGCTTGTTACACACAAATGAAATGCACGTTTTAGGTTTGTGTAACTGTACCCAAACATGTACATCCGTTGGTTCAACGGTAGTTAACCAAAAGGTTAGCCATATGATCACTTCCATATTAACCATATTCTTTTTTACCATAACTAGTTCAAATGACTCAAATGAACTAGTTAGAGACTTGTTAAATTGCTTAAATCTTATAGAAGTATACTAGACACAATCGAAGAAAAAATGATTTGATTCACTCGAATCGATTCATGAACTTTATATCCACGGTTTACAAACTTGCATTCCTTAGTTAATATAAGTATAAGTTCACGAATAATCGTTTTTAGAAAATAACCAACCTAAGTACGCGGAATAAGTTTGTAAATAGTTCACAAACTCCGACAGATTTTCTCGGGAAGAGAACCTCCGACAGTACACGGACTGGGTTCGCAGACTCTGTTCCGGTTTTCCTGAGCAGAAAAGTACGCATACTTTGGTTAAAGGAATAAGGACTTATACATGTATGAGTTACCACACAATGCTTATATCCAACAATGGTTATATAATCTAAACTCTCATTTCAATCATTGAAACATTCTTAGAGGACGTTATATAGTTGTTATTCACAAACTATTTTTCTTCAAAGCCATTTTCAAGTAACTGAAACATAATATGACTTTCGTCACTAGGTAAAGATGTACTTGGCCAAAGTGAAAGCTTACCAACACATATTTCGAGAAATAGATAAGCAAGATAAACTCGACTCGAAATAGCAAATGTGTATAATCAAAGTCTATATAGCAAAACGACTTTTGTCTCAAGATAGAAGATAGAGTAGATAGACTTTTGAGTGATAGATAAGTTCAAGTCTCCACATACCTTTTAGTCGATGAAGTTCCACTAGTTCCTTGAGTAGTTCTTCGTCTTGTATGATGATCGCCATGGAGTTCTTGAGCTCAACTACACTTTCAATCCTAGTTCGAGACTTAGCTATAGTAGACTAGAAATCAAGACTTATAGTTTTGATCACTAACATTGACAAACATGCTTGAGATAGCAATGCATGCGAGTTCGACCGAGCAGTGCTCTAACAAAAGGATATGTAACTTATTTCAGAAAAATAACAACAAAATGAATTCAAGCTGTAAATTAGAATTATCGTCTTAAATATAAAATATTAACAATAGAAGTTTCCATGAAAAGAAAAACAAAATAAGAATACTTGACATTCATAAGCAGCGTATAAGTTCAAACTAGGAAATAATTCTATATGTAAATACCAAACAAGTTAATGAATGTTCCTTACAAAAATATTTGAAATTGAAATTAAAACAATGAATGCGATTTAATACACGAGGAAATCAATATCTGAAAGTTTTACAAAACTAAGATTCAACCTTGCAAATTTAAACCATCTTTACTTGGTAAAAAAATCTAACCAAAGTAACTTAGTATTAGTGACAAAACACTCCACGAACATCTCATGATATATATATATATATATATACAAGGACAATGACAATGACAATGACAATGACATATACCACGTTGTGCCCTTAGCTCCACGTTGTAAGCTCTTCCCAACTTACCACATCAAGCTAGCTCAAACCCTGTGGGGAAAAAAAACTAAACAAAAGGGTGAGCCACGGCCCAGTATGTGATATACAATTTAGCACGAAAGGTCAACATAAAAATATGAAGGCATAGACAAGAGCAACAAAAATAATGATTCATAAAATGTGAAGCCATAAACAATTGTTCGATATCTAAGATTCAGTGCTGCAAATAAAGATAAGTTACTCTATTATTCCTTTGGTGAACGTCGTTGTCAGGTTAATCTGATGCCAACCACCGTTACCAAACAAACGGTCTTCCGGGTTGCCACTCGTAGGTGGGGTGCCAATTAAGGCCTGACAGTTCTATAGTAGAGTCTACTCGTTTTTAAATCAAATCAGTATTCATTAAGGAAACATCCACAAAATCAAGTTATGAAAATCTCGTTAATCCATAACTAAAAACTTACACAAAAGTTAACATTGACATCATTCTCAAAACCTTACCAGGAAACCACTTTCGCGGGCGTAACATTAGGTTCGAAACAATCAAGAAGTGTGTGAATCCATACTTAATTCACAAAAAATGAAATGCCGCAAACAATAAGCAACCAAGATTACCAGCATGTATGCAAAAAGAATAGTACTGCAAGTCTAACAAGAATTCAAACAATAAGAACGTCATAGCATGGTAGAAAATAAAGTATAAGATGAATGTTCATGTAAATTCATATATGACTGTTGTTAATCGAAAATTCACACCGCCTTCGTTATGCGATAAAACTCAGCAAATTATAGCTCCTTACAAACTAGAAGAATCCATTTATCACAAAAAAAATTGTAAACAAACATAATAAGGGCTATTTAATGTTTGGTACCCAGCAAATGACCAACATATTTCTTTGGTACCCAACATTTAAAATATTAAGGGCCGGTACCTGGATCTACTGTTGACCGTCAAACTTGACGGATGACCAGACTTTATTTCATTTTTCCTAATTTTTATTTAAACTATTATTACGCTTTACGATTTTACCCTGAAGGAAAAAAAAATCTTTACAAAAATATCTTCTCCATTCAATGTCGTTCTGTCATTCAACCCACTATCACTGCCGCCATACATATGTTCTTCCACCATGACCACCACCATTACCAACCCATATTCCACTGTGACCACCACCATCACCAACCTATCTGTTCTTTAAGAACATTGCCCAGAAAACTTCCAAGTACCAACAATGTTATCGGTATACCAACATCACCCCATCTTCTACGCTAAAACAACCGCTTACTACACCCTCCATTATCTTTTTACAGCCACTCACCCATGAAAACAACCACCTGATACCTTAAAAAAGAAAAGAAAAAAAAAGGTGTTATGGCAACTTCAATTTTGATGCCGTGAAGAATCAAGTGCCTACCAACTTCAACTTATCTGCCCGAGACAAAGTGCTATGGCAAAGCAAAAGCATGAAACGTGCCCAAGACTACCTGTTAGCCATACCCATCAGTGGATTAAACCAAACTCTCGGTCCGCGCCAATTTCGGTGTGTACTGAGCTATCGCCTAGGCATCCCCTTTTCGCGGAAGGCAGCAGATGCTCTAGCTGCAACAGGAAGATGGAAATCTATGGGGATCATACGTTACACTATGCCAGTGAGGTAGGACTTAAATTCATACATGACCTTGTCCATGATATTTTCTTGGATATATGCTTTAGGTTCGGAGTGTCAGCGAGAAAAGAAACATCACTCGGTTTTAGCTCTAATGGAACCAACACTTTGCTTCCTGCCGATTTGTTGGTATATAATTGGGCGAACAGGAAGGATACATGTTTCGATGTTACCGAGGTCTCTCCATTCACGAACGACATTCGCTCCTTTGTTCTGCGTCAAGCGATCACCAAGGCAGTCCTTCGCAAATGCAATAAGTATTTAGCTACATGTGAAACACACGGGTACGAATTTGGCGTTCTAGCTTTCACTACCTTAGGTGAATTAGTTGATGACACAGTAACCTTTTTGAAACGACTCAAGAACTGTCTAGCCAACAACGACGCAGATTGTGGTGCAAGCAAGTTTTTATTTCATAGAATAAGCGTGGCAATCCAAAAAAGTGTTGGTGCCCAGCTTGTAGCTAGGCTACCAACTAATTCTGTGTAAAACACTTTCTATTTATTATTGTTTTCTTTTTAAAAAGAAAACACACCCGATACTGCTCATAATACATCCCCGTGATCACCGTCATCCACCTGAATTTTCTTTGTAATACATCCCCATGAATCACCATCATCATAGTATCACTACTGCGAAACCCCCAAGAAATCAAATTAATTGATACTACCCCATGTTCTTCCCGATCTCAAATTGGAATCAAACCCATTCCGCGAAACTACTCCAATTGAAAGATCGAATCAACCATAACACATAGCTTAACAAATAAAATCAATTGAAATTCGGGATTTTATTTATTAGGGTTAAAAAAGAAAACGAATAGAAGAAGATTAAAGATGGGATTTCGTTAATTTTTCTACTGTAACAAGGACTACTTTTTCTCTCAAGTTATAGAAGATGACTAGCAGTAGGGATGGTCATGGGACGGGTATGGGGCGGGGATCTTGTATCCCAGTCACTGCCCCGTTCAAAAAAAAAACCCTACACCCTCCCCATTACCCGCTTGATCTGGGACGGGGCGGGTATGGGAAATACCTGTACGGGACGGGTTTTTTACTGATTACTCATAACATTAAGCTCAAATATGATGAGTTAATTTAATAATCAATACCTAAGTTCAACCAATAATAATAATAATAATTTAAAATTTCAAACTCATAAATTCATCGTAAAACAAGCAAAGAAAAACAAATTGATCTATAAACGAGCATCACTCATTTTAGTTCTTAATTATTTCTTATCAAGTATCTTTCTTATAATATAATATAATTTCTTAGTTTAAAATAATATAAATAATTAATGATATCTTATACTTTTACCTTTTCTTTTATAATATAATATAATTTCTTAGTTTAAATATAATATAAATAATTAATGATATCTTATACTTTTACCTATTTCTTTTATAATATAATATAATATCTTAGTTTAAATATAATATAAGTAATTAATAAAAATATAAAATCCTAAAATGGGAACGTACGGGCGGGTATGGGGCGGGGACCTAGAATCTCATCCCCGCCCCATCCCCGCTTCACTAATTTCGGGTATTATCCATACCCAACCCCGTTTGTACGGGTAAAACCCTACCCAATAGGAACGGGTACCCACGGGAATGGGTTTGGATGGGGCAAATGGCTATCCCTACTAGCAGAGCCAGAGAAGACGAGGAAGAGGGAGGCGGAGAACTGAAGACTAAAGTTTTGAAAAAAAAAATTCATCGAAATATCTTTAAGGCCGTCAGATTAGAGGGTGTATTTGGGTTTTCAAAAATGATAATATTATTATTAAATATAATTATTACTTTGTTAGGTCAATGTTTTGACTTAACGGTCAGCTATTGGACCAGGTACCAACCCTTAATGTTTTAAATGTTGGGTACCAAAGCAATGTGTTGGTCATTTTCCGGGTACCAAACATTAAGTAGCCCAAATAATAAGGTGGATTACTGAGCTAAAAGTTCATAAGGAACCATGACTTGAATTTGTTGTCAGAAACTTTCAGATTTGACAGTCTTCACTCGATCTCGTTTGAAAGCTGAGAGATCCCTCTTTAACATAAAAATGATAGGAACCGATAACTAGGTCTATATCTGTGTCAAAATGTTTCAACAAAACAAAACAGAAATCCCGTTTTCATAAGAAAAAATGTCATTTCAGTAGTCTACGCTAGAAAATTTACACAAAATTCATTAAACGATGAAATTCATCAAATCTTATCTCATTAGAAAACTTAGAAAATGCTCTTTAACACAAAATTAATAAACAAAATGAATGAGGCATATATCTAGGTGGAAAAGTCTCGACAAAACAGGCCAGAAATTAGGTTTTCATAATTTTCAACTTTGAGGAAAATACAATTTTTTTTTTGCTGCAAACAACTGAAATTTTATTAATCAATAATGTGCCCTGAATCGAACGACAACTGAGTTTCAATAACATAGGGAGGCTTTATTGACCATGTTTTTTCAACTCGAGGAAAATACAAGTTATAACAAGCTATTCTATATAAGCTGTGGAGGATTGGGATCTCTATGAAATCAAATAATTTCATAAACATAAAACAACCATCACCCTTATTAGTTAGACTATTCAATTGAGAAAAGGAAATAAGTCAATTAGTTCAACAAAACAAAAATTTAATACAAAACCAATGTATAAAACTACATGAATTATAAAATTAACTAGTTTCGGCACGGGATAATTTTTATCTGGATATTAAATTTAATATTTATTGATTATCGAGTTTACTCTCCTTATCATTACAAAAATGAAGGAAAAACCAATAGATATTTTTACTCTTCAATCCACAAATCTTTTATCATGTATTCATATATGATTGCATTCTAGTATGTTTGATATTTTGACATTCTCCTGAATAAAGTCTCTTCTGCCGAGTTATATCCTATCAGAATTATTTTTCACATACTCTTTCACAAAAAACCAATGATATTTGATATATTTATAGTTTTTAAAGAAAAATATATATTATCGATCATTTGAAATGGTATTGCACTTCTGCATCTCCCTTATTTTAGTGACTGCGCAAAACTAAAACATCGAACTATGCAGGTTAAAAAAATTACATCACTCAAACTCATTCGTCTCATAAATAATTGTGTACGTATTAACAGTGTCCAGATCCTTGTTGATTTTTTCCTCTTTAAAAATGGTCCAAAAAGATTAAAACTCAGAATGGACTCTACAGTACATATTGCATTGTATGTTCTTACTATTCGAATAACACAAATAAATAATAATTCATTTATCCGAGCCATTATATTACAAAACGTTCGGCCATTTCAGATGGCATCCCATTCTACTCAGAAAAAATATATCTTCAATTCTTCAAACCTCTCAGGCAATCTACTACATTGATCTTCTAAGTGTGTGTTCATTTACTGCATAAAAAAATAGCTAGTATTCAAATGGTTAACAACTTGACTTAATGACAATAGATTCTGTTATCCATCATTATTGAACAAAAACAATGTTCAACCATTTATTAAAAAATATGTGAGATGATGTGAAATTACTCACTGGCCACCAATGCTCACCAAGATTTACGACTACAAAAATACCATCCACCATTATTGTTGTTACTGAAACAACTTCCATCACCATATCCAACCAGACCACAACGTTTTACCTTTACACCACCACGACCACCATTGTGGTCCACTTAATAAATGTTAGCCAATTTAAATATTAGTTATTAAAATCATGTTTAATATCATTATTTATTTAACTATCATTTTTGATGCGACGTCTACTATGGAAAATCAATAGAATATTTTGTATGGAAAAAAAATGAAAAAAATAGTAATATGGTAATTATTTTTAGCCATTAGATAAATTTTTAATCCAAATTACAATCATCAGGTATGAGAAACAATTACAACCTTAGATTCATCTACCGCATGAATAAAAATGAAAATTGTCCATAATTAGTTAAAAAAATTATGTCAATTTTAACCCTTTTCATTTTTGTGTTGGCTTTATATAAACTGACAATTGTTTTCTGTGTTTTTTAATTATTATGTTCTCTTACGGAGAATTGCTAGGTTGACCAAAATATATGTCTCAAAGAAACCACCTAGTGAAATATGCAGTGGGACCAACTGGAAACCTTTACTATCCCAATGGTAGATCCATTATCCTACCATTGTTCGATTTTTCTGAGGTTGTTTTTCGGGACAAATTGTAGTCAGCTTGTATAATTTTTGTTTTGTTCTATAACCAGTTTATTTTCACATTAAAAGAATCAACCACAACTTCCGTAATAATGTTATTTATGTCATAACGACATACAATAAACATTTTCCCACTACCACATTGAACCTGCACTACCACACCATCAAAACCACTTAAACACCACCGCGGTCATCCCTAATTTCTTTGATATGATTATTAATAAATTTATCATTTATTTAATAAAATATATTTAGAAAAAAACCTATTACATGGACTCTAAGAGTTTGGTTTTGAGGGCTCATATGGATTCAACTATTCTAAATATGGATGAGGAAGGCCCTAATTTACTATCAAAAATACAAAAATAACCTTCACTAGTACAAACAGATTCTTTTGCCACGCCAAATTGGCGGGTTCATAGGGGTTTTGACACGCCACTTTGGTTTGGACTTGGCGTGGCTTCTGCTTGCGTGATTTTAGGTAAAATGGCGTGGCTTTAGGTAGCTTATAGACACGCCTACCATGTGTGTTTATGTCTGCATGAAATAGACACGTCAGAGCCATATAGGCGTTGCTATTTAGTGTCCCAAAAACTTAAGTACTGGTACTCTATAGACACACGATTTATTGTTTTGGCGTGGCTATTTGGTTCACTATAGATACGCAAATTGCTTTTGGCGTGGCTATTTGATTCACTATAGACACACAAATTGCTTTTTGGCGTGGCTATTTGGTTCACTTTAGACACGCAAATTGCTTTTTGGCGTAGCCATTGGTTATCCGATAGACACGCCATATAGGTTTAAAGTGGTTATATGTTATGTTTTAGCCACACCAATTTGACTTACCTTCATCCACGTGGTTGTATTAGGAACCATTGATTACCATCCACATGTAACGTTCTGAGTCGTTCATTGTATATCCTATAGACACGCCTCATAGAGCGTGGCTATATGTGATATTTAGCCACGCCAATTTCCAATTACCTTGATCCACGTGATCGTGTTAGGAATCGTTGGATCTCATTTAAGATGATGCAATATTGACCGTTAAATTATATGCATCTTTCACCGTCCACATGTAATGTTGTGAGCCGTTCATTGGATATCCTATAGACACGCCCCATAAAGCGTGGCTATATGTGATATTTAGCCACGCCAATTTCCAATTACCTTGATCCACGTGGCCGCGTTAGGAATCGTTAGATCTCATTTAAGATGATGCAATATTTACCGTTAAATTATATGCATCCTTCATCGTCTACATGTAATGTTGTGAGCCGTTCATTGGATATCCTATAGACACGCCCCATAGAGCGTGGCTATATGTGATATTTAGCCACACCAATTTACAATTACCTTGATCCACGTGGCCGTATTAGGAATCGTTGGATCTCATTTTAGATGATGCAATATTGACCATTAAATTATATGCATCCTACACCGTCCACATGTAATGTTGTGAGCCGTTCATTGAAGAACCTATAGACACGCCATATAGCGTGGCTATATGTGATATTTTGCCACGCCAATTTACAATTACCTTCATCCACGTGGATGTATTAGGAACCATTGGATCTCGTTTAAGATGATGCAATATTGACCGCTCAGATGTAACGTTGACCGTCCACATGTAACGTTGGGAGCCGTTCATCAGAGAAGCTATAAACACGCCATATAGCGTGGATTTATATGATATTTAGCCACGCCAATTTATATCTGCTTAATGTGTCTTTATGTTATGTTTAGCCACGCCAATTAATCTCGAAGCGTGTATATTACGTGTGTGACGCCTCTAAGCCGTTCAGATATGACGCATCTAAACCATCCACCTGGCACTATCCAAATTCTCTTATACTTTATAAAATGTGGTTAAATATGAAATTCATATATGCCAAAAATTCATATTATTATTAATAACACAGTAAAAAATGTTGAGCTTTGGTCTAACAGTTTGCAAAAAAATAAATATTAAAGAGCATTTATCCAAAAATCATCAGTTTTTCTTCAACTTTTTTGATGGTGGTGTCTCTGCATGCAATGGATCAGGTTGTGACATTCTCGACGCGCCAAATCTTGTCTTCCTCTGTTGCCCATCTGAAAGTTGGTATGCCTTCTGCACAGTTGGTGCATATAACCTTCTCTGCGCCTTTTTAGTTTTCTAAGAAAGCTTTTCAGAGGTTGCATGCATGACTCCCCGAATGTGGATTGACTGCTAGGTGCTCCTCATTAAGTTTATCGCTGTCCAATTTCTTCTCAAAATCTAAAACTGGTTTTGGTTGCTTATGAGGTTTTCCATGCTGTGGAGTTTCCTGCAGCAAGAGATTAAATGTATTATATATATATATATATATATATATTCTAAATCCAAGGCGAATTCGTCTGTCATGTGAATTCTCAACAAGAGACAGACAAAAGTCATTTTTACACAATATTATAAAGCCAACTTCACTGAAGGCCGCACCATTTTTCATAGCTGACGCCCATAATAAAATCCGTAACCAAATATCAATTTTCTAATTTACACTGGCATTCATGTTCCATTTAGGTGTTAATATATTTTTATCTCATACTTATTCTTTAATCAAACTGAATACACGATTTATGTAAAACAATTTATATACTTAATTAACAAAGCAAAAAAGCTAAGAAACTAACCTTATCATCAGAGATGGAACAATTATCTTTCGGCCATGCCACAAAACCATCTTTAGCTTCCCCTAATAACTTCAACTCACCACTTGGTTCCGTTAACACGAATGATGGATCTATGACCTCCAGAATATTGGCAGCATAACAGTGTTCAGGAAGCTCTTGTCCATGTATTTTCTGGTTAGGCACCGTAGGTAAAATACTGCCTCTAGCAACGACGTTTCCCCTAGATCCATTCCAAAATTCGTATTTTGCTTTCTGCGGAGATACGACATATGAACATCATATAAAAATAAGATGCTAGGATTAGCAATATAGATTTACGAAGAAAAAGAAATAAAAAAAAAACATACTCCATTAGATGTCTTAGCAAGAGGTTCTGCCATGGATGTGCACGACTTCTCTAGAGATATTGAAGGATTTGGTTGGGAATTACTGGTAGAGTTCTGCATAAGATTAGGAGACTGCTTCTTAGACCATATTCGGGTAACAAATATACCAAATTCCACCGTGAATGCGAAGACACTGATGAATTTAATAGGTAACAAATATAAAAGGTTCTCCAAAATATACCCTAGCGTCCGTGATTCATATAGTTGATAGCATATTTCAGACATATGGTCTTAAGATCATGTAACTGGTTTAATACAACAGACTTACTAATTTTAGTTTTAATCCCGAGTATCCTCCTCGTCCCATCCGATGTGGGAACTTGGATTGTGATATTGCCTCTTTTCCCTTCTCTGAATTTTTCTTGCAGAGGAAATAAAAATAATTTCATTAGTATGTTGGGATAGACAATAAGAACGAAACACAAATTAGAAAAATCAATGTGTATTACATACCTTAAATATAGGCGATTTTAGTACATACTTAAGGTATTCGTCCCAGTCTTCTTGGTCCATTACCGTTTCGTACTTTTTGGGGAAAGTTTTTAGTTTGTCCGGTCTTTCCAGGAAGGGTTTTACATGATTATTGTACAATTTCCTTCTGAAGTCCCGCAACTGAACAACTAGACGCTTCATGACCGCTCGTTTATATTCATGGGGAACCTCATAATGAAACTGCAATAACAACTAATGTATGTTCATCACAAAATCACAGTTCGACAACAAAAACGACGAATTGATAACCGCATATGAATACCAGAATTTCCTCCCACATATTTTGTTTTGTTTTTGCAGGGACTTCCTTCCAACATAAATGTTTTACATATCACGGGCCAAATAGCCTAGGTAACTACTGAATTCAATTTTATGGCCACCATCAGAGTCCACCTCATCATCCCATTGGTCCTCCTCTGGGGGCACGTTGTAATCATCTTCTGCCATAACAAAAGCTGTGCAGATACGTGCATCTCAATTAGGAATTTGAACTTATTTTGGAAAATATTAGCTAAACCTAACAAGATAGGAAACATGTGTTACACCTATTTTGTATTATATGAAAAGAAAACAAACATGAACTCATTGATGCATGTAACTTGAGGCTAAAACATCACTGCAACACACAAAATATCCTCATGAATATTGTGTTATCCACAAAGCGAAAGGTACCGGTTAAACGGTCTTATATAACTTTTTGTTAAAAAACCCAAGAGTACTAAAGCACCACATAATGATTATCCATTTTTAGCTTGAAGATGATAGTCAAATTGGCCAACCAGCAACATGGTATCATTAAAAGTGGCAACTTAAAATGCAGACGTTACAGGCTCGCCAAGTAACAGAGACTCAAATGATTAAATCTTGAGAAGCCTTATATATATATATATATGATTGACACGACATCATCGATCAAAGTAGAGTTATATCTAAATCCAACCCAAACAATAACAAAAACCCGAGAAAACAATTAGCATCATTAAATTTTGTAAAACCTAACTAACTAGTAAAGCCTAACTAAGTAACATGAAAGAAAGATCCTTACCTAAGTCTTATAATAGTTCATGCATGTAACTTAAGCCTAAAACAGTATTGTTGTAACAAAATAAAATCACATCTCATCGTACAACCCGTGATTGTCATTAACTTGTTCTTTGATACAACCGAATAAAAACCCTAATCATGCTTTAACTAGTAAACCTATAAGATCTAACATCTGATTCCATGAGATCGAACAAAAAATCTAACATCAATTTAATATTCATTCAATAATGGGTTATAGAAATAATACCAACAACAAAGATCGAGTACAAAGATCGAGTCTGAAGAGGTAGGTTCCGTGTAAAGATTAGAGATAGTAAAAATAGAATAAAAACCCTAATCATGCTTTAACTAGTAAACCTATAAGATCTAACATCTGATTCCATGAGATTGAATAAAAAATCTAACGTCAATTTAATATTTATTCGATAATGGGTTGTAGAAATAATACCAACAACAAAGATCGAGTCTGAAGAGGTAGGTTCCTTGTAAAGATTAGAGACAATAACATAATTATGATTTCATAGAGAGAATGAATCGAGCAATAAGAACTGAAAAAGTAGATCGAACTCATCTTTCTTTTTCTTTTTGGAATTTAACCAAACCATCAGGCGGGAATTGATTTTCCTTTTGAAATCATCCCGCCCAGTAAAATTCATTTTCATCACCCGCCAAACAAAAGATTTTTGGTGTTTTTCTTTTTTTATTTCCAAATTTTTGATGTGTAACCAATATGGTTAGTTTCCTTATTTTATGAGAGAATATATCGTAGACATTTATGATAAAATTGTTTGGCAAAATTTTCGAAATTTAGTTTCCTATCTCTAACCAACTCGAGAAGAGGCCATAGAAAAAATTTACTTTCCTATTTCGAATAATATTTTCCTTAAAAATTTTAAGCTGGGTTGTCTCCTGTATTATTATTGGTTTAGGTAGGAAACGTATGAATTATTAGTGGCACCTATGTAGGAAACGTATTATTCTAAACATACAGTAAGCTACTAAAGATAAATAAACTAAACCCATCCATTTTCATGTTCATCATTTCCAGAAAACATAAAAATTCAACGTGAATCATTCATCACATAAATGTCAACCTATTTATCAGCGTAAGAAGCATGCATCTAGTGGGGTACTTAAAAAATACGTAAACTAAAAGTTCACACATCGAAAACCCTGTTTAAAAAAGCAAAGAACTTGTTAGATGAGTCAGATTCTTTGTCATATTAGTCTGGTTCCTCATTCTCATCCAAATCCACGCAAAGATCATTATCATTAACATCGTCGTATAGCAGTACTTTACTTTCAATAGCACTTTACTTGTTCAAACTCGTATTTTTGTTAAAAGTATTGGCAAGGAGATAATAAGATCAGACCTAAAATGATAAATTGATTCTTATTGTTTACATGGGGGAACAACTGTATGTTTCTACATTTCCTCCGTTATTTGAGCTAATTATATTTATTTTTCCTAAAGAATGCACACCTCATAAATAAATAAATTTTCAAGAGTATATTGCATTCTATAAAGTTTGTGAACTTGTAAATAATTATCTGATTTATTTCATGATTCCAAAACCTAAGTAATAAAAGAATTCTTAAACATCACCTTCTTCTAAATGACAAAATTAGCAAACGAAACAAGAAATGAAAACAACTTTCAAAGCGTCCACAAAAAAATATATTAAAGAGCATTTATCCAAAAATCATCAGTTTTTCTTCAACGTTTTTGATGGTGGTGTCTCTGCATGCAATGGATCAGGTTGTGACATTCTCGACGCGCCAAATCTTGTCTTCCTCTGTTGCCCATCTGAAAGTTGGTATGCCTTCTGCACAGTTGGTGCATATAACCTTCTCTGCGCATTTTTAGTTTTCTAAGAAAGCTTTTCATAGGTTGCATGCATGACTCCCCGAATGTGGATTGACTGCTAGGTGCTCCTCATTCAGTTTATCACTGTCCAATTTCTTCTCAAAATCTAAAACTGGTTTTGGTTGCTTATGAGGTTTTCCATGCTGTGGAGTTTCCTGCAGCAAGAGATTAAATGTATTATATATATATATATATATATATATATATATTCTAAATCCAAGGCGAATTCGTCTGTCATGTGAATTCTCAACAAGAGACAGACAAAAGTCATTTTCCCAACAATGTAATAAAGCCAACTTCACTGAAGGCCGCGCCATTTTTCACAGCTGACGCCCATAATAAAATCCGTAACCAAATATCAATATTCTAATTTACACTGGCATTCATGTTCCATTTACGTGTTAATATATTTGTGTCTCGTACTTATTCTTTAATCAAACTGAATACACGATTTATGTAAAACAATTTATATACTTGATTAACAAAGCAAAAGAGCTAAGAAACTAACCTTGTCATCATAGATGGAACAGTTATCTTTCGGCCATGCCACAAAACCATATTCAGCTTCCCCTAATAACTTAAACTCACCACTTGGTCCCGTTAACACGAATGATGGATCTATGACCTATAGAATATTGGCATCATAACAATGTTTAGGAAGCTCTTGTCCATGCATTTTCTGGTTAGGCACCGGAGGTAAAATACTGCCTCTAGCAACGACGTTTCCCCTAGATCCATTCCAAAAGTCGTATTTTTCTTTCTGCGAAGATACGGCATATGAACATCATATAAAAACAAGATGCTAGAATTAGCAATATAGATTTACGAAGAAAAAAAAACAAAAAAAAACATACTCCATTAGATGTATTAGCCAGAGGTTCTGTCGTAGATGTGCACGACTTCTCTAGAGATATTGAAGGATTTGGTTGGGAATTACTAGTAGAGTTCTGCATAAGATTAGGAGACTGCTTCTTAGATCCATCAAAAGGGTTACTACGTGCAGGAGACTTCCGCAAAGAAGTAGTTGGTTGTGAATTACTGGTAGGGTTATGCATAAGATTAAAAGAGTTATTAGTTACTTTTTAAAGTTACACATATTTCTATTTTTCTAGGTTTTCTAATTTACACTTGGATCGGTGATTCATATAATTGATAGACTGGTTTATGCATATTCGACTTACAAATCAAACAAGCCAAGCAACTAACCTTCTTAGCAGGCTTGGTAAGATTAACACCATACTTTGGCCAAGGAATCGCTTTTCCAAGAGTTTGTCCTAATGTTTCCATACCATCAAATCGTACGGGTAGACAGAAATTCGGTTTTATTACTTCCTCAATCGGGATTTTTTGGAAATCAACCTCTACCTCATCCTTTCCATGTAATTGTTGTTTTCCTGCTAACAGAAAAGCTCTACCTCTAGCAAGGACATTCGCCTTAGACTCGTCAAAAAGGTAGCACCTTTTACCCTGCGGAAATATATGGCATATGAACATCTTCAAGCGAAAACTTCAAAGCAAATTTGAGATTTAAAATGCATGTAAAAATAAAACAGATACCAGATGAACTGCTGCAATTTTCGTGATCTCAGATTTTCTTCGATTAAATGTAGCTTTTGATGTCACATCCAGAGTATGTTTCCCCGAATTTTGTTGAGTTACCTGCAGCAATAGAGTAATATTCCATATTCGGGTAACAAATATACCAAATTCCACCGTGAATGCGAAGACACTGATGAATTGAATACGTAACAAATATAGTTGATAGCATATTTCAGACTCATATGGTTTTAAGATCATGTAACTGGTTTAAAACACATACCTTCGGAACTTTTTCAGATATTGCGATACGAGATGGGCTTCCGTTGAGTATAGTCGTTGATTTCACAGCCTCGGAATGTTTTGGTTGACTTACCTGCATCAGAAAATTGAAATGAAAGCTATACCTTCTTTTTGCAGTGAAACCATTTAAGCACAATGCACAACTGACTCACAATCAAGTAGCTAAACACATATCTCGTTCTATAAGGTTCTCTAAAATAGACACTAACGTCAGTGATTCACATAGCTGATAACATTATCGTCTCTTATCTCAAACAAGATACATATATAAAACTGGTTTTTGTAAAAACATATCCAATGAGTTAATAAAGCAAACAAGCCAAGCAACCAACCTTTTGATCCAAGATGGTTTGATTTGATGGCCAACTAATTTCAGCATCACCAACATCTTTTAAAGTTTTTAACCCAGGTTTGCCAAAGGGTAATTTGATGGTTTCATTTAGTACTTCACTAACCCGGACGCCATAGCATGTAGCTGAACCCGTCACTCCTGACTTCATTTTATAGAGTATCTTCTTTGTAGAGTAAGCTCTACCAAAGGCAACAACGTTGTCCTTTTTTCCAGACCAAAGTTTGCATCTTATGCCCTGCAGAAACACAAGGCGGATGAGAGATAGTGAATGGAAGATTAAAAATTTAAATGCGTTGGAAAACCATACATCAATGGTAACTTTTTCAGATGCCACATTCTGAGATTCCCCAGTGGATGGAGAATACGGAGACTTCTTTTTTGATACTAAAGACACCGGGGATTCAGTAGAAACGGTCGGCGTTTTGGTACAAGGAGAGTCCCGCTTTGCGGACCGGATTTCCCATGTTTTTTTGGAAGTTGATTAACTGATTTTGGACCTATGTTATTCTTAGATCGATTGGAGGCGTTGATAGGTCCTGCATCCTGTGACTGTAGTTGAACACATTGTTTGAAAAATCAGATACTGTCTGCCAGTTTTTTAAAAATATTAAACAATCTAATCAAAACTCAGTTCACTTACCTCTCATCCAGACTTGCTGATACTGTTTCCCACAATTTTAGCAATGTCGTGACCTTGAGATAATAAGTTATTTGTTAATCTCTGATACGCATTTTTAGTAGACTCTAATTCTTTCTCCTTAGCTTTCAGATTTTCACGCAGTTCATCATTCTCTTTCGAGTGTCTTGGTTTTCTTCCATTTGGAAAGTAAAGTGTTGCCGTCACTCCAAAGCCATCCCCCTTGACACGTCCACCCTTATCCGGGACGATCACAACTGTTAGGGCATCCTCGTTATGACCAACCTTTAGAGTTCCATATTGAATCATCTTCCGCTTCTCTACCTGTTCAAATAATGTGTTAAATTCTGATATAAAGCTTGCGCACTTACTTTGGTTAACATGAGGATTGTAAAGTTTATGTTTTCTCACAACTTCAATTGTCTTCTCCCTGACAAATTTGTCTGGTACGATTCCGTCTTTGTTTTCGCGTGCTTTTGCCCACATGAAGCACCGGTCTTCAAGATCTTCTTCGACAACCTTTCCCTCTTTGACCTAGTAGTTACCAGAAACAAGTAAGGATTTACATCCGCACATATATTAACTGTGTAAAACAGAAAACCTACTCCAAAGCATCTAATGTGACGAAATTACAGATTGGTGTAAGAGGACACATCCCTATACCATTATAAGTTTCTGCATATATGAGACACGCAACACGACATACAAAACAGAAGTATCTGATATGGCCGATTTTACTGTGCAGTGTACAATAAATAAGACAACAGACTTACTAATTTTAGTTTTAATCCCGAGTATCCTCCTTGTCCCGTCCGATGTGGAAACTTGGATTGTGATATTGCCTCTTTCCCCTTCTCCGAATTTTTCTTGCAGAGGAAATAAAAATAATTTCATTAGTATGCTGGGATAGACAATAAGAAAGAAACACAAATTAGAAAAAGCAATGTGTATTCCATACCTTAAATATAGGCGATTCTAGTACATACTTAAGGTATTCGTCCCAGTCTTCTTGGTCCATTACCGTTTCGTACTTATTGGGGAAAGTTTTTAGTTTGTCCGGTCTTTCCAGGAAGAGTTTTACATGATTATTGTACAATTTCCTTCTGAAGTCCCGCATCTGAACAGGTAGACGCTTCATGACCGCTCACTTATAATCATGGGGCACCTCATAATGAAACTGCAATAACAACTAATGTATGTTCATCACAGACTCACAGTTAGACAACAAAATCTCCGAATTGATAATCGCATATGCATACCAGAATTTTCTCCCACATATTTTGTCTTGTTGTTGCAGGGACTTCCTTCCAACATAAATGTTTTATTCCAACCATATCACGGGCCAAATAGCCTAGGTTACTACTGAATTCAATTCTATGGCCACCAATAGGCCGAAACATTTTGTCAAATTCAATATCCCTTTTTTTGGCTTCTTTATTCGAGAAGTCTTTATGCAGCTTCAACATTCTTGTCATTCCCCTCTCTTTTCTGATCTCTTCTGTAGAGTCATCCTGTTGTGGCTGCTTTTCTGCTTCTGGAGCATTTTCCATTTCTTTTTCTTCTAACACTTCGAGATCTTCATTTTCAGAATCGTCTGAGTCTGGAAATAACCGAGGAAAAATATGAAACCATGTGATGTTTAAGTAGAAACATGTAAGTACAAGATTTCGAACATTACCTGTTAATTCTTCAAATATATCATTGGGGACCATATCTTCATCATCACCGCCATCTGATTGTTCAATGTCATATTGACTCTCATCCAACTCCATCGTTTCTTCATCATAATCCACCTCATCATCCCATTGGTCCTCCTCTGGGGGCACGTTGTAATCATCATCTTCTCCCATGACAAAAGTTGTGTAGGTACGTGCATCTCAGTTAGGAATTTGAGCTTATTTTGGAAAATATTAGCTAAACCTAACAGGATAGGCAACATGTGTTACACCTACTTTCTATTATATGAAAAGAAAACAAACATGAACTCATTGATGCATGTAACTTGAGGCTAAAACATCAATGCAACACTCAAAATATCCTCATGAGTATTGTGTTATACACGAAGCGAAAGGTACCGGTTAAACGGTCTTATATAAATTTTTGTTACAAAAGCCAAGAGTACTAAAGCACCACATAATGATTATCCATTTTTAGCTTGAAAATGATAGTCAAATTAGCTAACCAGCAACATGGTATCATTAAAAGTGGAAACTTAAAATGCAGACGTTACAGGCTCGCCAAGTAACAGAGACTCATTCGATAATGGGTTGTAGAAGTAATACCAACAACAAATATCGAGTACAGAGATCGATTCTGAAGAGGTAGGTTCCGCGTAAAGATTAGAGATAATAAAAATAGAATAAAAACCCTAATCATGCTTTAACTAGTAAACCTATAAGAAGTAATAGAATAAAAACCCTAATCATGATTTAACTAGTAAACCTATAAGATCTAACATCTGATTCCATGAGATCGAATAAAAAATCTAACATCAATTTAATATTCATTCGATAATGGGTTGTAGAAATAATACCAATAACAAAGATCGAGTCTGAAGAGGTAGGTTCCTTGTAAAGATTAGAGACAGTAACATAATTATGATTTCATAGAGAGAATGAATTGAGTAATAAAAACTGAAAAAAGTAGATCGAACTCATCTTTCTTTTTATTTTTGGTATTTAACCAAACCATCAGGCGGGAATTGATTTTCCTTTTGAAATCATCCCGCCCAGTAAAATTCATTTTCATCACCCTCCAAACAAAATATTTTTGGTGTTTTTCTTTTTTTATTTCCAAATTTTTGATGTGTAACCAATATGGTTAGTTTCCTTATTTTATGAGAGAATATATCGTTGACAGTTATGATAAAATTGTTTGCCAAAATTTTCGAAATTTAGTTTCCTATCTCTAACCAACTCGAGAAGAGGCCATATAAAAAATTTACTTTCCTATTTCGAATAATATTTTCCTTAAAACTTTTTAAGCTGGGTTGTCTCCTGTATTATTCTTGGTTTAGGGAGGAAACGTATGAATTATTAGTGGGACCTATGTAGGAAACGTATTATTCTAATCATACAGTAAGCTACTAAAGATAAATAAACTAAACCCATCCATTTTCATGTTCATCATTTCCAGAAAACACAAAAAGTCAGCGTAAATCATCCGTCACATAAATGTCAACCTATCTATCAGCGTAAGAAGCATGCATATAGTGCAGTACTTAAAAAAATACGTAAACTAAAAGTTCACACATCAAAAACCATGTTTAAAAAAGCAAAGAACTTGTTAGATGAGTCAGGTTCTTTGTTAGATTAGTCTGGTTCTTTGTCAAATTAGTCTGGTTCCTCATTCTCATCCAAATCCACGCAAAGATCATTATCATTAACATCGCCGTATAGCAGTACTTTAATTTCAGTAGCACTTTACTTGTTCAAACTCGTATTTTTGTTAAAAGTATTGTCAAGGAGATAATAAGATCAGACCTAATGTGATCAATTGATTCTTCTTATTGTTTACAGGGGGGAACAACTGTATGTTTCTATATTTCCTCCGTTATTTCAGCTAATTATATTTATTTTTCCTAAAGAATGCACACCTCATAAATAAATAAATTTGCAGGAGTATATTGCATTCTGTAAAGTCTGTGAACTTGTCAATAATTATCTGATTTATTTCATGATTCCAATACCTAAATAATAAAAGAATTCTTAAATATCACTTTCTTCTAAATGACAAAATTAGCAAACGAAACAAGAAATGAAAACAACTTTCAAAGCGTCCACAAAAAGAAATCCATAAATCAAACCCTATCATCAAAAATAAATAAATCAAATGAACCATCCCCATCCTCAAACAGTTATTCTCGCAATGCTGAGGTGAACTTGATCACTCCAACTAGCAGTCTTGGGCGGCTTGTCATCCTCAGATATGGCATTTTCTGCTTTATCAGGCTCCACATACTTGTTAAGATCATGCTTGTTAACTTTTGGATCCTTTGCCATGTCTGGAACATCGGGATCTTCATCAATAATAGAAGCAGGAGTATCATCATTCACAGTAGGAACATCATCATAAGCAGGAACATCGGCATTCTCAATACTACTGATTACAGCGTCCAGAGAAACACCATGAATAACATCAGCATAAATAGGAACATCATCAGTGTCAACACTACTGACAACAGAACTAATTACAGCGTCGAGAGGAACACCAGGAACAGTAGTTACTCCGTACACAGTAATGATAATCCTCAATTTACGAGGACCAACCATCAGTCGAGGACATTTTTGGATCCTCTCTTTAGTTTCATCTCTACAATCCCTCTTAGCAGAACTCATTTTCCTCTTAATACTCTATGTTAAAAAAAATTTATGCTTGGTGGAATTTATATATATTTGTAAGGAACATCCTAATTTTTTTAGGTTTTCCATCATTATCTTAAAACACCTATTCTTTGGTGTTTACACCGAATATTGTAGTATGGAACGAATATTTTCATGTTTATCTAATTTCCTTTTTAATCTAATATATATTACGACCATAACAAATAATATACGCGATCTAATGAGATATGGAATGAATATTTTCATATTTATCTAATTTTCTTTTTATTTAATATACACGATCTCTTAGGAAATACCCAAATAATTTTTCTACTTTTCAACTAATTACGTAGGTCGGTTGGGGTGGGCCGGCCGGCTTGACCATAGGTGTAAAGAAAAAAAGGAAAAAAACAAAGGTTGGCTAGTTAAACGATGATCAAACATTTAGCGGCAACACTATATATATAGAAAAAAATCAAAACGCCAAAAAAAGGAACTGTCTTGCTAGTCATGATGTTACTACTAGAATAAACAATTTTATTTTTCATAGGCTTGGTGTAGCGATTCCAAAAGGTGTTGGTGCCCAGCTTGTCGCTAGGATACCAACCATTTTCCTGTGTGACGATGGATTATTTTTCTAATGAAGTTGTCCCGTGTGGCCTTTTGTTTAATACAAGAAGAAAAAAAGTGATAAACCAAGTAATAAATTGTACATTTCAGCATACAAAAAAAATCCTGATACCAAAAAAAAAAATCACAACTACAAGAAAAAAAGCTACATAGATAAGCCAAGGAATGTGTTAATGGCATGGACATCATGAGTACACGTTTCCGTTTATCCACCAAACTTCTTCAACGAGACAGCGCTCCTCACGTGAGGAATAATTGCAACCCTTGTTTCCCACCGTAGTTCCCCCCAAATTTCCGTCCAAATTCTGGTGAGTGTATTGTAACGTAATAAACGCCTATTCTTCCAAAATAAGAGGTCCTTGTTATTTACAAAGGTTATCGGGTTATAAGTCGACCATTCATCATCTTCAAAGTAAATGCTTATCTTATAATTCCAATTCCATTTCCTGTCAGGTGCCCATGTATGAATATTTTCTTCGGAAATGGGAGCCCAGAAATCTATCCGGGGCCGATCATTCCCCTCATGGATGTAGTAAAATAAAATGCGAACTCCGAACATGACCATCCCAAGTGATGGGTAAGTATTTATCCAAAATTCACTCCTAATAATATGATGCGGGGGTGGTGAATGTTTATGGAACGTATTAGTGTCCAAATTGAAAGATATTATGCCAATATCCTGCTGACAGCAATCCTTCCAAAAAATACAACCATGTGCGTACACACCTGAACTCAAAAAAGTATAAGGAATCTCTTTTGCTATGTTCCTCCATCCCCTCTTGTCTCTTAGAGTGTGTATTTGAACTTTACCATCCATGTAAATTCGAACTACCTTGTACTCATTGGTACGTTGACAGTAGCCGAAACCCCCTATTAAGGTGTATCGTGGATACCATGAAAGTACTGGATCCGGTGCAATTGGGATGCATAGTTCTGGGAGATGGAGGTGCTCACCACTTTCTGGATTCATAATATATGCAGGATCTTGTATGCCGTGGTGTGAAACATAAAAACATACCATACCGTTGCAAGATCCAACTATTGGGTGCAACATAGTCCAATCAACATGGGTTCCATCATTCCGGGCGTCGTGATTGTTGGCAATCCAGCTGAAATCTTCCTCTCTATAAAAGAGTTGAGTAACTTTATCTTTCCCCACTATTGGTGTGGCACCAAAAAGTAATCCAATTCTTTTGTCCCCAAGGATAGTATTCTATTCTTTGCATACACATTTGTTTGCTAAAACGCTTTCTGCAGTTTGGATGCACTGAAGTATCTCGGTAGTTAATTCCGGCAACATATCCATCACTATTATACTGATGAAAGATTATCAAAAAAAAATTACAAGATTTTAGGATTTTGTTATTTTAGAATGCTACAAGCAGATACGAGTAAAGCTTATATATATATATATATATATATATATATATATATATATATATATATATATATATATATATATAAACGGCTAATTGTTTTAGTTTTTCCATCTTAAATCACTATTCTTTGGTATTTACACCGAATATTTAAATTTCCATATTACTAAAAAATGAGATATTGTAGCAATGTAATGAGATATGAAATGAATATTTTCATGTTTATCTAATTGTGTTTTTAATCTAATATACATTCCGAACATAACAAACTAAAATAAATCATGATCTCTTAGGAAATACTCAAATAATATTTCTACTTTCGACTAATTACCTAGGTCGGTTGGGGTTGCCCGGACGGCTGGACCATAGGTGTAACGGAAAGAAAAGGAAAAAACCAAAGGTGGGCTAGTTAAACAATGACCCAAACTAATTAAATTGTACATTTCAACATAGAAAATAATCCAAACACCAAAAAAAAAATAATAAATAAAAAAATAAAAACTACAAGAGAAAAAAAACTACGTAGATAATCCAAGGAATAAATTGTACACAGAAAAAAATCCAAATACCAAAAAATAAAAAAGACAACACAACTACAAGAAAAAAAAACTACATAGATAACCCAAGGAATGTGTTAGTGGCATGGACATCATGAGTACATGTTTCCGATTGTCCACCAAAATTCTTCAACGAGACAGCGCTCCTCATATGAGGAATAATTGCAACCCTGCTTGTTTCCCACAATAGTGTCCCCCAAATTTTCGTCCAAATTCCGGTGAGTGCATTGTAACGCAATAAACGCCCATTCTGCCACAATAGGAGGTCCTTGTTTTTTCCAAAAGTTATCGGGTAATAGCTCGGCCACCCTTCATCCTCATCCTTTTCCAAGAAAATGCTTTTCTTATGATTCCAATTCCATTCCCCGTCAGGTGCCCATGTATGAATATTTTTTTTGGAAATGGGTTCCCAAAAATCTATCCGGGGCTTATTAATCCCCTCATCATAGGCGTCATGGATGTAGTAAAATAAAAGGAGAACTCCGAACATAATCATCCCATGTGATGGGAATTCACTCCCAGGAATATGATGCGGGGGTCGCGAATGTTGATGAAATGTCTCAGTTTCCAAATTGAAAGAAACTATGCCACCATCCCACTGACAACAATCTATCCAAAAAATATAACCATGTGTGTACACACCTGAACTCCGAAAAGTATAAGGAATCTCCTCTGCTGTGTTCCTCCATCCCTTCTTGTCTCCTATAGTGTGTATTTGAACTTTACCATCCATGTGAATTCGAACAACCTTGTACTCATTGGTACGTTGACAGTAGCCGAAACCCCCAATTACATTGTATCGTGGATACCACGAAAGTACTTGATCTCGTGCAATTGAGATGCATAGTTGTGGCAGATGTAGGTGTTCACCAGTTTCTGGATTCATAACATATATAGGATCTTGTATGTGGTGGTGTGAAACATAAAAACATACCAAACCATTGCAAGATCCAACTATTGGGTGCAACTTAGTCAAATCTTCATGGGTTCCATCATTCTGGGCGTCGTGATTGTTGGCTGTTGCGATCGGGCTGAAATATTCCTCTCTATAAAAGAGCTGAGTAACTTCTTTCCCTATTATCAGTGTGGCACCAAAAAGGAGTCCAATTCTTTTGTCCCCGAGGATATTATTTCACTCTTTGGAAACACATTTGCTTGCTAAAATGCTTTCTGCAGTTTGGAAGTGTTGTAGTATCTTGGTAGTTAATTCCGACAACATATCCATCACTATTATACTCATGAAAGATTATCAAAAAAAATAATAATTACAAGCTTTTAGGATTTTCTTAATATTGTAGAATGCTTCAAGCAGGTACGAGTAAAGCTTATATAGACATCCAATACACCTATTGGTGAATGGTCGCATCCTTTATGAGCAGGCATTATTTGAATGGTCGCGTCCTTAATGAGCAGGAAAGTAACGCATATTTGCACGTTATATTATAAGTGGTTATAGCTTAAACCTATAACAGGATTTTTATTTAAAAGGGAACAAAATCTAAAGGATAACCATTACGTCATGAAGTAGGTCTGAAAGGACATGCCATTTTAGTAGGGTGTTATAATTTCTTTGAATTCAACCATTGCATGCGTCTCTTGGGAAAAATTCTCAGAAGAAAAAAGAAAAAAAAAAAAGATAATAAATGTGAGAGGAATTAGGGATTATATTCATTATTTTCCAGAGAGATAGAAAAGCCAAGAGAGGAGAAGAAGAAAAAAAAGTTTCAGAGATAACAATGGCTCCGAATAACACAGAAAAAGGGAGTGGTTCCAAACCATCAAAAGGCAAGACCCCAATGACAGCTGAAGAAGTTGATAAGGAGGAGTGCTTGAAGAGAAAGGAAGTGATGATGATGTTCAAATTAGCAGTATGTGAAATGAATTTGGAGCAACTAGAGAAAGCAGAGTACCATATATCGAAAGCAATAAGATTGAATAAAAAGAAGAAGAAAGAAGAGGCTAGGAATATGAGAGAAGAGGAAGAAGTAGGTTTGCAGAACAATAACCAAGACGATGATATGGATCTGTTGTGGAATGAGTTTGATCATGCAAAATCAGTATGTGAGACAGAAAATGAAGATACAAAGAAGAGAAGCATAGAGAAATTAAAAGAAGAAGAATACCCAGAAGAATTTTTGCAGTTGTTGCAGAAAAGAGAAAGAAGAGAAGGTGTGTTTTTTATGAGAAGGATTAGGGCTAGAAGAGCATCAATTTATGCTGGAAGATATAAGGATTATACAGACCACCCTGTGAATGAAGTCAGTGTAGAGGATGAGTATCAGGCGTACCTATCACGAACAACACATGAAAATGAGGTCATACTCAACATAGTGACTGATTCTGAAACTGATATGGGATCGGAGACGGAAAGGTCGGATTACGACTCCGAGTGATGGCCGAAAACAGGTAAGAGTCGACTCTATCAATTCCAATTTTCTTATAGCTGGTGGATTTTTTGGGTTAAGTTGCTTTAATGGAAATGATGATACGTACAGAGTAGAAATGGTTACACAAGTTGGTATTTTGAAGAAATATGTATCGTCAAAGTACAGAGAAAAATTGGAATTAAGAGGGGTTTAACAAGATATTGTGGACGACTGAATCTTGTTTTGTTTTTTAGAATCTACGTTTCGGATTTAGGATTAATTTTCATGTTTTTTTAATGTTAATGATTGTTTTGATGTTAATGACTGAATGGTGTTGGACTTGCTTAATGACTTTCGGATTTAGGATTAATTTTCTTGTTTAATGACCGTTTTCTTGTGTATGATTGAATGGTTTTGGAGTTGTTGGTTGCATTGTCAAACTCAATCTATGAGTAAAGAACTGGATACATAGAAAGCACAAGTTTTGAATACGAATGACTACTTTGAAAAATCACGCATAATAGCAGAAACTAGCTGGGATTCTCATTACAGCTACTTATGCACCAATTCAGTAATGCTTACCTCCTGGAATTAGAATACACATCACAACAACATCTTAATACAACGGCATTGATTGATAATAGAAAACAGGAACTATCCCTAAAATACAAAAGTGTATTTACCACTACAAATACGGGCTAATGGTACCTTAATTTATGTATCTCTCTTTTAGCCCCTACATTTTTATGTTAAGAAAATTAGGTATTTGGTATTCCTTACCTCCTTACAAGTACATCGAATATTTCAATTTCCATATCACTATAAATATGGCACAAAATAGATAATGAGATATGTATATGGAATGAATATTTGATATTTATCTAATTTCCTTTTTAATCGGATGCAGTTTCTGAACATACAGAACTTAATAAATAAATAAAAATCCGGCCACCATATCTAATTGTCAACACAAGGAATTTTTCTTCTCCTGCGAATCGCTCTTCCTTTTCGATCAGAATGAACTGCACAAAATATGGCTACCAATTTATTGATATGGGTCCTAAAACTTTTGAGTACAATTCATTAAGAAGAACCCTAGAAGACGATTTTAAGATCTCAGACTACGATGTACGAGTTCTTCAGCCTAGACTCGGCGTGTTCATAATATGCATGAGGAAGCATGCAGATTATTGGCGTTTGCGTGAGACTAATGCATTTGATGTCGATGAGCATTGTGTGGAATTGGTGCATGGGGAGAGTACATGATGTTGTCCCTTTGATCGTGATTTTTTGGTCTCCAACAACAGGTGAATATACTTCAAGAGCGAGTTGATCGGCTTCAAGATCAATTTTTTCGTGATATTAACGACTACTAGGACATTGCATTTTGAAGTTCATGATTCAAAAAGAGACTAGATTGCCAAAATAGGTTTATTATTGATCAGTATTTCTTATATTTCTTAGTTATTTATTAATAAAAAAGACGTAAATAATACAATTCTGGAAATTAAAATGATGTGTTACATGTCTCTAATTTGTTTTTCCCATTTATGTTCTGGTTTTGTGTTTTGGTGTCAAACACCAGTTTCAAATCTATAATTCGTCTATCAAAAGAATCTCGTCACGTAATCAACATTTTTTTCCCACTTATTAAATCCCCATCAGTTACAAAATCTTTTTCATTCGTTTGCATTTTCAAGAATATCATCATTGATTTATCTATGAATCAGTTATACCTTTTGCATCTCAAATTCTCACTTCTTTTTACATTTTTCTTCTCTCGGATTTACTTTTATGTCTCCCTGTAGATTCGCAAAATTTATAACCATAATACAACTAAAATAGAGAAATGCCCCCCTCTATACCAAATTGACCACCATAAAAAGAAAGTCCCCCCTAAAATCGTCGGGAATATGTTTAAAAGCATCAACTCCATTAAATAAAAATACCAACCATTATTACCCAAAGTAAGACCAAGTTCGATTCTTCAAATTTCAAAAACAACTTTTAGTCCAGACAAGATAAGGAAAAAGTAATCAAAAATGACAAATAGTACTATTAAATATATATATGTATATATATATATATATATATATATATGAAACACCAAACTAACACCAAACTACATTACTCCGATCAAAACAAAAACACTACACACGGAATATGTTTGTGGCATGGACTTCGTCAGTACATGTTTCCGATTGTCCTCCAAAATTTCTCAACGAGACGGCGCTCCTCATGTGAGGAATAACTCTAACCTTTACCAGCCACCTTGTCTCCCCAATTTCTGTCAAAGTTCTGGTGAGTTCATTATAATGCGCTAAACAACGGTTGTTTTGCAATAGGATGTCGTTGTTATTTCCCAAGGCTATCAGCATATAATGCAGCCACCATGGATTCAAAGGCTCTTCCAAGACAATTATCCTCTTAAGTACCCAATTTCATTCTACATCGGGTGCCCGTTCATGAATATGATTATCCGAAATGGGTGCCCAAAAATCAATCTGAATATCATAAATATCGTGAATGTTGTAAAATAAAAGGCGAACTCCAGACAAGACCATTCCAAGTCTTGGAATACTGAAACCACCATTATCATAAATATGATGCGGGGGTGGCGAATGTGACTAGAATGTCTCATTTTCCAAATTGAGAGATAGTATCTGATCATTGTTATAAATATAATGATTTATCCAAAAAATACAACCATGTGCATACACACCTGAATCCCGAAAAGTAAAAGGAAATTCCCCGATGTTCCTCCATCCCCATGTTGTCTCCTAGTGTGTGTACGTCCACTTTACCGCCCACTTGAATTCGAACTACTTTGTATTCACCGGTATGTTCACAGTAGCCGCAACCCCCTACGACGTATCGTGGATCCCAACTAATTTGTGGCGTTGGTGTTGGATCGCATATTTGTGGCAGATGGAGGTGCTCACCCGTTGATGGATTCATAATATAAATAGGATCTTGTATGTCGTGGTGTGAAACATAAAAACATACCAGAGCATTACAAGATCCAACGATTGGGTGTGACATGTTTTCATCATAGGATTGGATAATATTCCACGTACCATTGTTTCCAAATAACATCTGATTGAAATCTCCCATCATCGTGTAGTAATTTTCCTCCTCAATTTGTTCTCTGTAAAAGAGTTGCGTAACATTTTCTTCTCTCACTTTTTTAGTGAAAACGAAAAGGAGTCCAATTCTTTTGTTTGCAAGGACAGAATTCCACTCTTTGCACACACATTTGCTTGCCAAAATACTTTTTGTACTTGGAAGGAGGTGTAGTATCTCGGGAGTTAAATCCGGTAATATTTCCATTACTATTACTGGTGATATACTTTTTTTTAAATGTAGAAATATTTAGGATTTTGTTTTTGTTGAATGATTAGCAGATAGGAGTAAAGCTTATATACACATCCAATGGATGCATTATGTGTCCCCACACAACACACCTGTTGGAATTTTCACATCTTTTGGGGTTTAAAAATGAATTCGGTTAAAGGGGTGCGAACCATTACACCGTTTGGTCAATGGTCGCATCCGTAATCAACATGCTTTCTTTAAAAATTCATGATCCAAACAAGAAACGGATATTTTCACATGTTTGTGTGAGATTTATTCCAGTTTATCAACATTCTATTTATGTGTCCATTGCAAATTTAAAAATTAGGGTTATGACCATAGTATATTAATCTTTTGAAAATTCCTTCAAAAGAAAAAATTAATCTTTTGAAAAAAAAAATGATCCCGATATATATTTCTATTGCCAATCATAGCTGTAATTTATGGTGTTGACATACGAAAGCCAAAAGAGAATTTGGGCATGGTTATAGCGCTTGGATGGACGGAATTGTTGCGCGTGACTTTGAGTAGGTGTGAATTACCGAGGGAATTACCCCAAAAATAAAAATTTGTTCAGAGAAGATTAGGCATGGCGAATTATGGAGAGAGATACTTCAGATACCTACAAATTTGGCAAGAGTGTATCCAAGGCATGCACATTAGCGAAGAGTACATGATTATGATCTACTATAAGATAAAGCATATACCCCTTATACTCAATCAACATGGAATATATATATACTAAAATCAATGTGGTGTTGTACGCGTATATGAGCATATATTTATCGATATGGAAACTGTTATATTTTGTTTATTTGAGTGATATGCAGAATACAACTAAATTAGGTAATCGGAGATAATGCTCCTAACCTAGAAAAAATTAGGTTTTTTTAATAATATATATACCACACCAGCATAAAAGATAGATTGATATATTAGAGGAAGAACATGAGTTCCAATAAGAGGATTAAAACAACTCCAAGGATAGTAATGGTTGTACCTAGAAAGCTAAGGATCACCATAACTATTGATGGCATGTGTAAGGTTCCTGGCATTCCCCTGTTAGCTGAAGTTCAAGCTCATGTTGAAAATCTTACTCTTCCTGCTTCTGCTTCTGTTGAAATGGATGGTGTCCATGCTCCCATTCCTTCGATTGAGCCTGTTGCTGAAACTGTGTCTGGCACACAAGAAATACCCAGGGAGACACCTCTAGAGCAAAAGGTACTTGAAGTTCCAGCACAGCCTGCTAACGCCGCAACACGAGTACCAGATCCAGATGCGATGGTTTTAGTTGAGAAGATTATCAAAGAAACTTTCGAATAATGTGGTTTTTGTTTTTAGAAATTGTTTATTTTGATTATTTTTTTTAAAATATTGAGGATGTTGGTATTATTTTGCTTCGTTTAGTTTTATAAAAATATTGGTTCTTTAAATTCTTTGCTTGATATTTGTTTGTTAACCAATCATTTTTAATTAACTCGTTGAGTCAACACAATTCAGTGGTCAGAATACATTGTAGATTAGAATTAGATGTGTATATGCCTCCACCAGCACCAAGTAGTTTTGTGGGTCAGTGGAATCATGTAGGTTTCACATGACTCAATCTTGAGTCAAGTTATTACGGCTTTGACAGATGATCTACAACTTGTTATACCTTTTGTTGATAAACTTAGTCTCAGTTATAGTGTTTGGGTATATGATATTGTTACCATTAGTGAATCAAGATTGTAGTATGTTTTGAGAAACAATTTCTGCCCTTTAGATGAAAATCAGATAGAATTAGGATTCGTAATATGTTCCCTTACCTTGTACCAGGATTCTAGTTATGGATAGAATTCAGATAATGCTTTAGTAAATTCATAGATCATATAATACATTTCAACATACCACAGTTTAACATACCATTGTTCCTTTCATTAGAAATCACAAAAACATCTCCATCATACCAAATGTAACCCACTATATTCAAATCAACGCAAAAAGAAACCGAAATTGCAATTTCATTAACCAATTTACAAATACCTAGTCAAACCCACCAGATTTACAAAAATACCCTAATTCCTAAGTAGTTCCATTACAATCAAACCCATTCACAAGATCCACATCAAAAAATGACCCAAAAACCTAGTTTGTAATTCCCTCAAACATCTGATAGATTAACTATTCATATCAGGAAAAACTAGACTGTTACCCCCCTGTAAACACACACCTTAATTACAAACAAACTAAAACTGTTACCCCCTGCAAACACCTTAAAACCATTAAACCTTAAAACTTTTAGCACCTTAAAACTGTTAGCAGTTACCATCTGCATAACAGTATCAAAAAAAGCTCATCTGTTCCAAAAAAAGAAAAACATCCGAATAGCAACATAACCACAAGAAAACATTTGTCAGCAGATTCAACAATATGAGGAAAATCAGCAATGAGCAAAATGATCAGCAAACACCTACAAGATTTCTTTGAATTTTCACGAAGAAGCTCTTAGTCCGATTTCATAAAATCGAAGCTTTCCCATCGAAATCTTATTGATGTTCCAGGGATGATTATTCAGAATCATCACCGTTGTTCTCATTGCTCTGCTGACTGTTATCGTCGTCGTCGTCGTCGATGCCCATCTCATGATCGTTGTAATCATTGCTATACTGACTGCCTGTTTCAGTTGCACTTCCATAACCTCCATCACCTGCATCTTCACTTCCTTCATCATCTTCTTCCAAACATCCAACCTCAACTGGTTCACCATTCTCATCAACACCATCAATTGTTTCTCCATTAGAATCAACATTCAATCTCTCATTCATGGTTCTTGCAAAAATCCTAGGGATTGCTTTTTCTGCTAAGAACCTTTCATACCATGCATCCTCAATCTTCTTTTATCTCTTCCTCCTTTGTTTCTCTGTCTCAGAATTTCTCTCATGATCATCACTTCTCTCAAAATCATTCTCTTTCTCTTTAGAATCACTTGAGGTTGCACTGCGGGTCTTTCTCCAAACAAATCTGCTCCTTCTCCCATCATCTCTCTCCTCTCTTTATCTAGCTTTCCTCACATCTCTTGCAATTCTTTTCCTCTTCCATTGTTCATACAGTGGAGCATTTTCCTGACGAACTCTTTCGAACTCAATCAGACGATTTCTCTTGTCAATCTCTTGCTGCAGAATATCCCTCAAATTCCCCAACTCTCTAGTAGACATAGTCTTGGAAACTTTCTTGGAGAACTTAAAAGGTGCAGAAGGATGATTATCTCCGTTAGCATTGTTTCCTCCTAAATCACCCATTATCTCTAATCTATGTTTTATTTTCTTAATTTCCTTTCCTAATTTTGGATGATTTTTGTATGTTTTGGAAATTCTATGTTTAATTTCCTTTTGTAGAGAAGATGACATTAATAGTCATTTAAGGCATTCGGTGGAACGTCTAGTCCCTTAGCAATTCACGCCTATTCAAAGGCATGTGCAACAAGTCCTGAACCCATCATGATAACTTCTGTACACCAGCATTGCTAATGGGAGTGTACCAAATTAGTGGGTGGTGGGTTCCAAAATCATAAGAGAAAACTGGTTTTGCCTTGGGGCTGGTACGCCCCCCACTAATTTGGTACACCCCCATTAGCCTAATTGCAGACTCTTCCGATTGTCAAAATCTAATAAATCTGCCATTAAGGGGTTGATAGACAGTTCAACCAAACACTAATTATCATATTTGATTTTTTGGTAGATACTGCAGCGCCAACACCTGTTAAGAGACATTATGTGGCGATGGTGTACTACATCTATAATGGCAGTGGTCACACCTGAAATGGCTTAACATTGATGAGATTTGTTAGGTGTACAAAAAATGGTCAAACATAAGGTCAATAAGCCAAATAAAATCAACACACTTTTGTATATTTGGCATAAGTATTTGATTTATTAATTAGTTAACAAATGGGCCATATCTTGAACTGCAACATGGTTTGGTTCAGGCATCATGCCATATCTCAATACCCTGGTCCCTGAGTCAAGCAAAATAAAATCAGCATTGTGCCATATAATGCCTAAATTTAAACAAAAATAAAAAGGTCTAGAGAGTTTCGAACCTCCGACCTCAAACTTACTATAACTAAAGTGAACCATTGTGCCTCACTACCGGTTTTGAAATTTGATTTCCCTTCAAGATATTTTCGATTTTTGTTGTTGTTGTTGTTTACTGCTTAACATCTATCCTGTTTACTGCTTAACATCTAAACTGGAGTACTTATTATTGTACTAGCTAATTCCTTTGTTACTAGTGCCTTGGATATATAGTAGTATCTTTTCTTTACTACTTAGTCAACTACATTGCACTATTTTACTCCAAATTCACATATTCTTAAAAGAAAACTAATAAATTAATAATATAGTACTGGCTAGTGCCTTGGAAGATCATAAATGCTTTTTGGTGCAATTTTTTTTGATTAAAATCCCAATTCATATTCTTAGAAGCAATTCTAGCTAGCTCTTACAATTAAATTTGTATTAAAAGAATCGATCAATATTTATTTTTTAAAATATTGGCCGATAATGTAGGATTTTATCATGTTTGTGCCTTTAATCTGGACGAAACATGAAATATCAGTGATACATACATATGAATATCCGATAATATCACATTATTGGTCGTATCGGACCGATCAGCCGATAATATTGGCAAGGATGTTTGGGGATCTTAGGTTATCAGGTATAACTAGTTTATTTGATTGGTCGGCATTATGAATTCACGAACGACTATGATTGGCATCGTCGCCAAGACTCGATATCCAAGTTTTTTACCAATGTCACTCTTGGTAATGGCTTATTCAGCTAACCAAATTTTATTTCGATGTCACGATCACATAGAGTATAGTTCATCCAAATCTAAGTTTCCGAGAGTATTTCCACCAAGATAAATTGATTGATGGTAATTTTCCATTTTTTCAGATGTCACTCTTGAACGAGCTTGTAAACCATTTTTTATTTCGATGTCACGATCTTAGCAAGTGATTATCGTCCAAATCTAAGTTTCTAGCATATTTCCACCAAGATAAATTGATTGATGGTAATTTTCCATTTTTACCGATGTCACTCTTGGACGAACTTGTAAACCAATTTATATTTTTTCCAAATTAAATTCCTTGATGTTAATTTTCCACCCAATTTTTTTATTTTATATTATACTGTATTTAATTATTTTCCAAAGCTATACTTGTTCACTAGCCAAGTTATCATGCTTGTACGTGGCTAAGCTAGAGGTTGAATCGTAAAGTGAAAACGTGTGTCACGGTATAAAACACGAGCAAGGGAGACTAGGAGAGTACTACTACTCGGATTTTTCTTTTCCAAGTCTCTCTCTAAACTGAACCTAGGGTTTCAGTATCAAAAACTGAAAGTTTTAGTATCAAACCAGAGAAAATGACTGCTATAGTAGTAACTTCCTTCCTATTTCTTCTTCTTGATGATGAAGACAACGAGATTGTTGGTTATTTTGGTTGCAAGGTTGTTCCTTGTTTTGGAGATCATGAAGAGGATGATGATTATGATGTTGTTGATGATGAAGAAGAGGAGGACGATGAAGAGGATGATGAGTATGATGATGATGATGATGATGATGATGATGATGATTTAGATGATCCAGAACACTTCTTTTGGTTTGGGCCAGCGCTTGAGGATGAAGATGAAGACGATGATGTTGATGATTGATTTATATTTTTGATTGTGGTTGTAGTAAATAGGATTCGAACTCTAAGACTTGTTAAGATTAATTTTAAAGGAATAAAATAGAGAGTTACTGGGTCTAGGATTCGGCCAAACTCATACCAATAGGTTCAATTATTCATTCTCAAACAATTATCGCTCGACAAATAAAACAACATCGACTCTTATTCTTGCCAAGGTAGATTCTCCAAACATTAATTATAAATCGTAAGCATGGGACATCAAACATCTAAGCAAGCATGACCCATCTAATAAAATAATAACTAATTTTTTCAAATCATAATTCTATTTTAATTAAGTGCAAAAGTCAAATAGAAAATAAAACAAATTCACCCAAGTATGAAGTCCGGCTTCCTCCGTTGTCCCAGTGATGGGGTCTATCTCATCATGTTGTTGGAAACACGCTCAAAAATCATTATTATTGCTCAAAGGGTGTTTACAAATGATGAAAAGGGAGAAATAATTCAAAACCGGGTTTGTAACAGTTATATTTGTTACAAACCAGAGAACTACGACCCTCGGCTGTGGGTCGTTACCACTGTAGCATATAAGACTGTCTTGCGACTGTCGTTTGTAGCATAAACGACTGCTTGTGTGGGTCAATGTTCTTCGTTCTTCACTATTTTTCTGCTGCTGCAGATTTCTCTGCAGCAATTCTCTCGACTCTGTAGCCTCCCCAATCACTCTATATCCCTCACTGACATCTCATCAGCCTATATATATACCACAACAACAACAAATCTCGCTCATTAACTCCCAATGATCTTCCTTTACTCGGTAATAAAGAAAATATTTTCTTTTTCAAATGCAGCTGTGAATGACGTGCAGAATATCCTTGTTTATCTTGGCTTGATAGGGTAGAATTTTGTTGAGTAAAGAAGAAAATCTTCTCCCATGCAATACGTATCATCAAATATTCCGTGATAATCTTCCTCTTGAATGCAGTTCCCTGCATTATCAAAACTCCGTGTAACTCCTTGATTTTCTTAATTACAACGCACTTACCATTCCTGTTTGGTAAGAATAAGTCATTCTCCAACGAAAACAGAAAGAAAATATCGAGAAGATCTCTTGTAATCACTTCCCGAAACTCGAAATCTTTTCCACACTCTGTTTCGATTCACACGGATATCCAGCCCAATTCTTTCGAATACAATGACTATACCAAGCCTGTTTACTGCTAACAGGTCCAACAGAACTGAATCCAGCGATTGAATCTTCTTTAATTGCCACCAAAAATCGAACCCTAATATTTGCTGCATTTTTCCCGCCAAAAATCAGATTCAAATGGGGAAGAAGATGGTCGCCCCTTAACAGAGATGGGGTGCGAATAACCAAGGGTGTAAATAGTAAAGAAGGTGCCCCTTAGTAATTGAGGTGCCTCTTAACCAATAGTGAGAGCCCGAATAACATGTGTCCTCCGGGGGTGCTTTTAACAACTTTTCGAGCAACATTTTCCACAAGAGCTTATTTCACAAATACACCTACAAACAAGTTTATTAGTGATAAAATGAGTCCCAGCTAATGTATTTATGGGTGAAAATGTGTCGCACTTTCGTGCTCATCAATGATGATGATGATGATTGTCCATACAAAGATGTGGTTACGTTTGTCGACAGCAGCAGTGAAGAAGAAGGGGATTCTAACTGATCTAGTCCTCTGTTTTCATGGTTCTGCTATGCAAGAATGGTATTGAATCACATCTTGATCCATCATCTTTTTTTAAGTTAATATATATATATATATATTTTTATTTTTTTTATTAGTGTATCTTATGTTATTTTTTTGGATGTTTAATTAGTCTGTTTGTAAAGCTGCTTGTAAGTTTACTTTTTGTGAATGTTTAATATTTACGGATGCAATATTTTGTTTAGATTCCAAGTGCATATGTTGTTTAATTTTTGTCCATTGTTCATCTATTGGAGTATCAATATTTTGATAAAACAGAATGAACTAGTAATGTATTTAAGGGGGCTTGGCTTAGAGATTTGGATCTGAAGAGTTAGGGTTAACCATGATTTTGTTGTGGCTTTGCTGTTAAAGTGATAGGATCATGAATATGTACTGAGTCTTGTATCAGAGTTGAAAAATATAGCCAAATTTTTCATAAATTACAATGCCAAATCTGACAAACTTAACCAAAAAAAAAATCAGAATTGAGAGCACAATTTAATAGTAGGCCTTTGACTTCTACATTATTTTGCTTACACAAGAAAATTAGCGTTCTAAAAATAATGTAAAAAACTTGAATTTAGTCTATGCTGAGTGCTCAGCCATAAATTTGCTCATCTTGGTTGCTTCCCATGTTCTTATTCATTATAATTATTATCCAAATGTTCACCATAGCTTTTCTCAAATGCATCCCAAGAAGCAAAACCCTTAGGAGGAGGATCATCTTCAACATGGATCATTTTCTTAATATGAACTAATTCCTATTCTTCATCGACATACTCTTTGAGTATATCACCAACGCTTTCCACAAAGTCATCCCATGAAGCAAAGCCCTTCGGAGGAGGAGGATCATTATTAACAATACCATTGGCAGGAACAACACATTTCTCATTAGAACTCATCCTCTCAATTCCTTGGTTCTTTTACTTATGAACGAGGTATCTAATTTCTTATTTCTAGGATCCAAATCTATCTAAATATATTATTTTTGTCTATAAATATCTAGTATGCAAATCTAAATATAGTGGGTGGGTTATGTTTACCATGAATATAACAAACGAAAATCAAGGTGATATATGGAAAGTGCGATTTTGCGGATTTTGCGAGACCCAGCAGAAAAATATTGCATTAGGATTCTAGGATTAGACTACTGATTGTCAATTCTAATTAGACGCCTATAATCTTGCTGAAACCCTAAAAAAATGTCTAAATATCCTGACACGTTAAGCATTCATGTCAATGAGATAGTACACTTGTTAAAATTAAAAGTTTTCCTTCCTTATTTAACAAAATAGTCATTCCTTATTGAATCTCAGACGCAATTTTTCCTACTACATTATTACTACAATCATAATTGATTTTTTGTAAAATTCATAGACACCAACACTTGTTGATCATGCATGGTTTACCAGGGTTTACGCATTTGCAGATCCGGAAGAGCCAACACCTGTTGATGGGCATTATGTGATGTTAGTGTACTACAATATGTTGATTTGATTAATCAGAACAGATGGGCCATATCTTGAACTGCAGCATGGTTTGGATCATGTATCATGCCATATCTCAAGTCCCTGACCAACAATTAAAATAAAAAAATGGTCAAACATAATAGGTCCATGCACAATTATGTATATTTATTTAATTTTAATTAGTTAACATATGGGCCATATCTTGAACTGCAGCTAGCATGGGAAACTACCAACACTATGTCAACAACGCCTGAGAAATAATCTATTCTTTCTCCCAAACGAATAACAGCAGAAATATCTCTCGAATCCTTTCTTTTTCGTCGAAATCCAGTTTCATCTTCATCAATTTCACACCCTAAAATCTCCATCACTCAATTTCGACTTAGAGTACAGAGTTTGGATTTGGTTGATTGAATATTCAATCTTCTCTAACCTGTAACCCTAAATTCAAAGTTGGGTGAATTGAACGAACCAACACCACCATCACCAAGTTCGTCCTCTGCTTTCTAATCGAAGACTGGGTGAATTCATTGAATTAATTCCACGATGATTACTTTGCATAGAATCATCAACCATTTTTTCAGGAGATCCCAATTAATTTTTTTCTAATCGAAGATTGTAAACTTCAGATTTGGGTAAAAAAATTCTGATTGAAGAACAATTTGAGGTAAGATTAATGGGTCGCATATGATAATTTGGTATAACTTTTACATTTTCCGAGGGTTGTATTTTCATTTTGCAGGTTTCTACTTTCATGTGTAAACCTAAAGTTGTTCAGGTTTTTGTGGAAGGATGACCCAAAACTGGGGCATCAACTAATTTCCCGCATAGTTATTAGGCTCTCATTTCTCACTGAGTGATTATTATTGAAAATTTTGAATTGTATTGGTTTTCCTTAAAAACGATAAGTAATTGTTTGGTGAATGCTTTTTACATGTGCAGGTTCACTTCCTCTACAAAGGCACTTCGCGTGTTCTGCTGGTGCTGATTCATGAGTTAATACCAACGGATAGTGATCACCATTTCGGTAAACCTTCTTTGCTATACTGATATGAACTGTGGTCCATTATTCTTGATTTCTCATTAATTTTTCTTTTCCCTTTTTTTCACCAAAGAAAGTTGATGGTTTAGACAAATGGCTGCAATTGTTTAGTCTAAACATACTGAATCGATGGTATTTGATTAGGATTATAAATTTAAGGAGGGTCTCGATTTTTTACTTAGTGCATTTGTTTTTCTCTTAAAATCATTTTCAAACAGAGAACTCCGAAAGGTGATCTGAACTCTTAGCAAGGTACAAGAATGAGATGAATTGGGAAATATAGGTTAATGTATCAGGATCATGCACTTCAGTGACAACCTTTCTCTAGGATAAAAGCACTTTATGGGCACTAAATAAGGGTAGTCCTATGTATATTAGAGTCACTTCTTCGTTTCAATGGATCAATCTTCTTAGTTATATCAAACTTGGCATCAACATATTTAATGGACCAATCTTCTTAGTTATAATCGTCTACCCTAGTTACCCTGCACATTATCTATTTCTTCTTCGTTAAAATATGCTTCAACAGAAATTGGTATCACCCTTTGTTTATCTTATGAAATTGGAATAACATTCAAATATGGAAGTGTCTTCATTATATCTATTTCATGTTCTGAATTCCTTGCAGGTGAAAGTATTAACCAAGGCTTCCATAAATTTGGATATCAGTTGCGAGAGTGTGAGGCTTAGTATGATGGGCATACAAGGAGGAAACCAACTGCCATGATATCATAGGTTTCTACTTCAATTAAGGGGACCTTACAAGGTAAAGATACACTAGATGATTTCTAATGCTTTTTTGGTGGCCCATGATTACATTGCTATAATTCTCCTGTAGTCCTAGTTATTATTTTTTTTTTTTCTCAGTGATTTTCAGATACCTGTTGTGGGGTAGCTTTGTATAAGGCAGTTAGCTTATACACAGGAAAGAATCGATCAACTCTTCTGTGAAACATCGATTTAAGGATAGATTTAAGTTCAATTGATCTCTCATAGAAGTATCGACACTGATTCATAATCTTGGAAATGCAAATCTGGGTTATCTTCATGTAAGATTCATTTGGGGGTTTCTTGGAGATTCATCTGCAGAAAACTTCATCAACAACAATGAATCAATTGATTCTTCTGTGAAAGATCGATTCAGGCCTAGATTTAAGTTTAGTCGATCTCTCATAGAAGTTATGATAGTGATTCATAATTTTGGAAATGCAAATCTTGGTCATCTTCATCTAAGGTATTTCTCATTCATTCATTTGGGGGTTGAATGATTTTACAAATTGGAGGTTACACACTACTGATTTTGAATGGTACAATTTCTGATGGTGATTATGAACATCTCTATCTTTCAGATTTTATGTTTATTATGTTGTTGTGAATTGTATCCTGTTTTGAGAATGTATTGGTGATTATGAACATCTCAATTGCATGATTTAATACTCCACCAAGTAGTTTTATATGCCAGTTGACAGCAATGTAGTACGCCTCGGCCGAGTCAGTCGAGTTACACGCGAGTAACTCGGGTATCAGTCTTTAGACGATATGATCCTCAATAACTCGGCCGAGCAGGGTATTCTTTATTTACTCGCCGAGTAAGTCATGACTCGGGCCGAGTTAATAGACTGAGTCACGAGTAACTCGGTAGACTAGGATCAAAATAGTATCCAAACCACTTTATAAAACCCTAAAAACTTGAACCAACAGTGGAGATGCAAGGCATAACCAACTCTATAAGTTTTTACTTCTTTTTGAACTATTTTTTCACCACTTTTCTTCTCATTCATCTTCCACATCTAGTTTTTTCACAACAGTTCACATATCTCAGAAACTACATGTACTGGTATGACTCACCGAGTTACTCGGTCGGGATCGGCCGGTATCGGGAAAAACTCGGAGATCGGTCCCCAGCTGAGCCGGGGCCGATCCCCGAGTCGTACTACATTGGTTGACAGATGATCTTAAACTCAGACATAGTATTTGTATGATATCAACATTGGTGAATAAAGCTTGTATTATGTTTTGAGAAGCAGCATCTCAGGAGTCACTGTGATTTGTATTCACTGTCAGATTGTAGAATTAAATTAGGTGTGCATAAGGCTCCACCAAGTAGTGTTCATGTCAAATATGTGGAAGTCGAATACGACGCAACCAACACAAGCCAATTATTGTTAGTCATGTATTTGGCATAAGATATAAAGATCAAACATATATGGATGTTCTTAATTTGTCCCTTTTCCAGATTGTAGATTAAGACTAGGTTTGTATATGCCTCTCTATCAAGTGAATTAGACTAGATAGAAAAACACTAAAAGTGACTTGTTGTCAGTATGCATTTGTTTTCAATACATCTTAGTCTTGTACATGATCCAGTTCTTTGATTGTATTTTTAGTTTCTAGAATACACCCTGCATCTCCAACATTATCGACGCACAATCATTGGACAATATAAATAAGCTGACTTCATCATATTGCATTTAAAAAAGTTACAACCATTCTGTTCATTCAGTGTTGAGCAACATTTACATGTTCATAAACTTAAACATACCCATTTACAAGTATTTCACCATCTTACCCATAAAAAATCTAAATATCAAAAAGAAAAAGAAAAAAGCAAAATAAATATAACATTCCCCTGCATTTTCGGTCTCCATTGCCAGAACCAAAAAAAGAAAACATGATTCAGTGACTTGCCATTTGCATTAGACCCCTCTCCATTCGAATTCTTCTTTGTACTTTGATAATAGTTATTTCTTAACATTATGTCATCATTTCCATTCGAAGAATTCAAATGTCGATAATGCTTACTCATTGTCATACCCATCGCTCGGAATCAGAATCATCAGATTCATCTTTCTCCTCATCAGATTCATCTTCCTCCTCATCAGACCCCTCTTCCTCATCATCAGACCCCTCTTCTTCCTCGCCAGACCCCTCTTGCTCCTCATCAAACCACTATTCCTCCTCGTCTTCATATGTATCGTCCGCTTCTGAATCGGTCTTTTGGGCCAACACTGCATCGTTAATCCCAAATCTCTCATCTTCGCGAAAATCCTCAATCTTCACTCTTAGAGAAGATTCTGTATCACTTCGATACCCAAAAAAAGCAGCAGGCTCTTCATCTTCGGAAGCATCACTGTCATTTTATTTCTTCATTACTGCCCTTTCAGCCAACCTCATCTTTTTAGCATGCACTTCCCAGAACTTTTCCTCCTCTTCTTCATCTTTGAAAAAATCAAAACGATGTTTGTTTTGCAAAATCTGTACCGGTTTTTCAACTGGTTTCTCTTCTGCTTTGATTACATCCACTGCAGCATGCATCTCTTCCCAGAGTGGCGAGACTTCAATATCATATAACAATTCATTTATTATCTTGTGTACCTTCTCCAGATCATCCTTGGTCATCTGCCCAATCATCTGCATAGTGCTTGATAGCTTTTCACGTCTTTCTTTCTCTTCTAACTCTTTCAATAGTTGCTCTTCAGTCATGGGGGATTTACCCTTTCGTCTGAGTTGATCATCATCATCAGCCATTTTGATTGATTTGATTGAGAAAAAATTCAGAAAACAGTAATCTCCCTCTACAAATTCTCTCTCTGAATTTTTTTGCTCTCTGACCCTTTGGTTTCCCTGTTTATTCTCTCTCAGGAATAAACTACATTTTTGTAGGGTCACGACTATTCCCAAGAGAAAGCTTTAATCGAACACATACCCTAGTCTAATTGGCACCTATTCTAACCCACAATGTCATAATGACGTGATAAACCTAGGTAAAATGACATTTTGGTTAATTAAGAATGCGAAATTGGGGGATAAAAAAAGTAATTGGGGGATATTGATTACTTCCCCCAACCCATGGTGTGTGCTAAGGGGTGATTTTGGGGTATGAAAATACTAAAATACCCTTTGATTGATTAAAAAAACATTATAAAAGACCATTATACCCTTTCTCTTAAAACATAAAAATCAAATAACCAAAACATATCCCCCATTCTCTCAATTCATTACCGGCACTCTTACGGTTAGGTTTTGGAAAAAAAAAATCATCGTTCTTCATCGATTCAAAAATTTCTTCGTCGATTAACCTACCCGAATCATAAACAATGCCTCCACGAAAGAAAAAAAATGCCCAATCGAACTCAAAATCGATTGCTCAACAAAAAAAGGAACAAAGAATTGCTAAGATTGCTCAAGAGCAAGAAGAAGAAGATTCAGAGAATCAACCTCTCGCAACCATGGATTCTGTGAGAAGGTAAGTGATTTTAAACTACTTTATGAGTGTTTAAATCGATTTATAACAATGGGTTTAGGTTAGAATCGCGAACCCTAACTGAAACAGTTGAGTTTCAGTGAGTATCGGCACTGAAATATGTATGAATACAGTGCCGGTTTTGTGTTCCGGCATTTAATCTTGGATGAATGCAATGTCGTTTCCAACCCCAGATTCACCTGAAGCTGAATTTTTCCTACCGGCATATAATTTGGGTCGAAGTCTATGTCGGTTTTTAGTACCGGCAGTCTTTAATAATAATTCGTGTATGCCGGTAGTGGACTTAAAACATACAGGAGAGTTTATGAATTTTTCACCAGTACCGGCATATATATTGGGTTGCATTATATGCCGGTTTTGGGTACCGGCATTCTTTCGTAATAATTCGAGCATGCCGGTAGTGGACTTAAAACATACAGGAAAACTTAAGAATTTGTCACCTATACCGGCACAAATTTTAGGTTGATTTGTTTGCCGGTATAAAGTTACGGAATGAAATTTATTTATTTTGAGAGTGCCGGTAGTAGTCTTTTGATATCCAGGAGAATTACATATGACTACCGGCATTCTCGATAGTCAATGTTCACTGCCGGAACATTTAACCGGAGTGGTTAGTTTAAGTAAGTCAATGTCGGTACAAAAACTGAAAGTGAGTTGTCTCACATTCATTTCGTGTGCTTATGATGTAGGTCAAAAGCCAAGGAAGCTAGCAAAAGAAAAACTAAAGATGCGATCACTAAGAGAAGAAGGAAGGACGGTCTTGATACTCCTCAATCTCTCCCTCCTCGAGGGAAAGATGAAGGTCGCAAAAAGCGTTTGGGGACTGAGACAAGAGGGATAATTTGGGAGAGTGGTGGTGACCGTAGTCGAGTTGTAATCCATGAGCACGATGATCAAGATGAGCAAGATGAAGAGGAAAGTGAGGATGAAGATAATGTGGTTCCTCCAAGTCAATTAGCAAGCCAAAGCAAAGTTGGTGGGCCAAGTCAACAACCAACACAAGGAAATGGCAAGAAGGGAAAAGGCAAAGTGCAAGTTAAAGATTCTCACCTTACTCATATTAATGACATGATACCTGACCTTGAACGTGGTAGAATTTGGGGTGAAGCTCCGGAACCGAAAACACTATTTGGATACAAGCACTCGTGGGCTCGTATTATCTATCAAACTTATGTAAGCATTTTTTTTATCTTGTGCATATGTATCAAACCTATGTAAGCATTGAGTCTGACATTACCAAACGGCAGTCAGATAAACTTCATTCCAATCGGCAATAAACTTCTCCAATCTCTTTTCGTACATAACCTCGGTAAGAGACCAATAAACTTTGTCCCAATCTCTTAGAAATTCCAACCACTTTTATGATTTTCTGCATGTTCTTTTTCCACTCGCTCCTTTATCTTGCCTCTCTCATCTTCTTCTTCTTCGGGGGATAGTTTGTTCTTTCGAACATATTTCTCTAGTTGAACAATCATTCTCTTCTTAATATCCGCCTTAGTGGGTTCAAACAAGGCATGGCAAGTTTTTATGATATTTTGACGTATATGATATGTACATAGGAAATTTTGTGCGTCCGGGAAGACATGGGATATTGCTTTCATTAATGCGTCATCTTGATCGGTTACGATGACCCTCAAAAGTTGATTTTCCCGGAAGAATAATTTCAATTATCGTAATGCCCAATGATAATTATAGTCCCTCTCGTTTTCCATTAAACACCAAGCTAGTGTGAATGTTACCTTGTCCGAGGTTTTCCCCACGATGTTGAACAACGGCATATTGTACTTGTTTGTCTTGTAGGTACAATCCATCAAAAGAACACCACAACATGTATTTGCCAATTGTGAAAGCAAAGGATGCGAAATGAATATTTGAAGGGGATTCTCGTCCGGCCCTCTTTTAATGATACGCGTGTAGTTGTAATCCCAAGCTATCTTCTCAAATTCTTGCATAACGGACCTCCCTTCCCATTCCACCCTTCTAATAGTTTCTTGTGCGCTATAAATTGTACGTAAAGAAGACACGTTAGACGCATCTTTTTCCTTGAAGCCTATGAGAATTTGTCTCGGTTTGATAAGTGCTTTGGTCAATCTCCTTACATCCTCGAATTCATGAGGTTTTAGCTTCGCAACTAGGGAGTGACAAACAAAATCTTTCGGATCCCGGTAGTTATGACAGCCACACAAAACCTCACAATCCCAATTGATCATGTCATTTAAACGGAATACAAGCTTAAACGGGCAATTATTCTTCCTCGTACGAGTCTTGTATACCCTATTAGTCTTCTTTGGATATACATAATCTTTTCTCTTGTGGCTATTCTTCTCCTTGTATTTCCCGCTTCTCTCGCAAGCCATCTCAAAACGCCTCTTTGAACCTTCGGTATTCCTCACCAACACACACATGTTCTTAAGAGCCGTCTCTTTAGCCCAATCGATTGCTTCATTTCGATCTATTATTCCCTACATAAGATCAATTTCACGTTCATTAGAAGGTTCATTACTAGCAATCCATTAGTGAAGTTCAAGATACTAGGTGAAAAGTATTCTTTGGTCACATACCGGAGGTATTTTATAGTATTCCGACGTATCCCGATGAAGCGGCTTTGCATTTGTTGGATCAATATATGTCACCACCTAAAGATCGAATGAAAATTAGTTCCAAACGAAATTAAAACACTATGCCGGAAACCCGTACCGGCATGCTCGACCAATGTTCCGGCATTGTCGAACTTAACCAAAATTGAAGACCAAATTTGAAACATATTCCGAAATAAAAGATTCATTAGACAGCAACGCCGGAAGCCAAGGTGACGGCATTCTCGTAATTTATTGTCCCAAGCCGGTACACGCTTCCGGCATTAAAAATAATTGATATGTAATGCAGGTATTTAGCTTTGGAAAATATTTATTCATGTATGTTTTTTGGTAGGTACCTACATTGTAAAATTGAAACTTAACAACGCCGGTTGCGCTGCCGGCATTCTCGATATTGATGGTACCATGCCGGTATGGAGTTCCGGCGTTGATGTTTATTAATTTCCCATGCCGGTGTTTGGTTTTAGATGGAAATGTTTTCCTGTATGTTTTTCATGCAGTTCCGGCATAAAAACCTATCAATGAAACCATGTCGGTTGAATATTTAGTAGTATATTCCTTGGTAGGTAAAAAAGTTAACTGCGTACCGGCATAGTTTTTTGGTAGAATACTATGCCGGATCAATATTCAAAATGGGGGATATCGCTCTACCGACATGGTCATAGTATGAATGCCATGCCGGTATTGATTCTGCCGGCATGGTCATATTCATACCATTTCTATGCCGGCACCTAGGTTTTACAGTTGAAAAAATGGCAGGTTTAAAGAAAAAAAATCGATTTTTCAACCTCCTAGCAGCTTTACCTGTGTATTGGGGATGCTTGCATGTTCTGCAAGTTTACTTTCTTGTGTAGCTTCTTCGAAAAAATCTCCATACTCATCAAAATCATCATTCAAGGGTGTTGGCTCAACAAAGAGTTGCAATTGAGAGTTGTTGTCGTTAGCTCCTTGTTGTAGTTGAGCTAAAGATTCAGCAGCTGCAATTCTCTCCTCAAAATCATCTTCCATTTTCACAAAAACATTTCCACTCAAAAATATTTTTCCCTCCTTCTACTCTCACCTTACTCACCCAAATTCAAATAAAACACACATTAATCATTTATCAAAAATCTTATGATTTTACTAATTATTATTAATCGCTAATCCTGATTAGTAAGGGGTAGATTAGGTAATACGTAAAATACTTAGATAAGGGGTGACCCCGAATTGATATCTGGATCCAGTTTTGTCCTTTTCTTATATCCCCCAATTTTTTTTTATCCCCAAATTTCGCATTCTTCATTAAAGTGCTTTAACGAGAAAAGAAAAAAAATTATTTCCTTCTCTTACTTGCGCGGAAGAAAGACTGGAAGAGGCGAAATAGAGAAACCCTAGGTAAGGGATTCTTTCCTTCTCTTATCAGATTAAATTCAAACTTAATTACTTGTTTAATTTCATGAATGGGGGATGTTTTTATTAATTTTAAATTACTATTGCTAGGGTTTCATGTATATACCTTTCCCAAAACTAAAATCGTTTTCTACTGTATTATGTAAACCTAGGATTCTGTCAATTTTAAGAGTTTTATATGATCTTGGCTGTGATTCTATATCTTAGTAAGAATTTTAAGAGTTTTTTATTGTCATGGTTTCTTTTGTTTTGTTCAGGTCTTTCATATTTTTATGATCATAAAGCAATTTAGGTCTTTCATATCTTAGTATTAATTGGTTGAAACAATTGATGTTTTGTGTGATTTTTGTGACAGAAATTATGGAATTTGGTTTAGGTTGAGTTAATTTTTGTTACTAGTGGATGTTAATAGATTTAGGAATTAGCTTTTGTTGATGTAAGGAGTAAAAGTTACATTGTAGATTAGGCTGGCGTTGTTATATAGCTGGAAAGGAGAATCTGTTATTGTATTCTATCGATTTTGTTTTTCTTCACATGGCAACGGTGTTCTATCATGCTAAGCAATTGGTTTAACAGGGAAGAAGGCGTATTGGAAACTCGGCGTTCGACAAGCAACGCACGTGCACTCCACTTGTATCATATTAGAGAACCTACTCATTCCCTACCTCCACATACAACAAATGACATCGTTTGACTCCGCGGAAGATTTGGCAATCACCCAAGCATGGGCAGCCGAAAGTCGAGTTCTAGATCGCTCTGCAACCGAGACCCTTGGTAGAAGATACATAACAAATTTATCTAAGATTATGGGAACCCGAAAAGAAGAAGTGTTCAACAAATCAAGGATAGGCACAACATCATCCTAGATGCGGTAGCTGGGTTTTTTAAAATCAAACACCGGATCTGGCACGAAAGCCACCTGAGCTTGTCCCCTCTACAACTTGTACGTATCTTTATGGTTTATTCGGAACAATACTTTTTTTCAATTTATATGTAACCAAATAAGTTTGTGTGTTGTTTTTGTAGAACGAAGTCGTTAAAGCGCGCTACTTAGAGGAAAAGGGGGAAGCATTCACATTTGATGAAATCGTTTACTTCATAGCATTCATATTTTCGGAGTACCACCAGCTACGGAGTACCACCAGAACTCAATGGTGGGTGAATTGGACTCCATACTCTTATTTGGCTTCCAGATAGCAAAGGACAATTCTCTGTTAAGAGTGTCTATAATGTGTTGTCTAGTGCATCTAATACTTTTGCAGGTACTAATTTTGTTTCTCCACAGGTATGGAAAGCTTTTTGGAAGTTAAATTATTTCTTTGGAAGTGCTTAAAAGATATAGTCCCAACAAGAGATAAACTAGCTAGATATGGAAATGATATTGAATTGCATTGTAGTTTGTGTAATCATCCTGTGGAATCTAGTAATCACCTATTCCTTGAATGTAGTTATGCTAGATCTATTTGTTTGGTTTTAAATATCAATCTTAGTAATATTATGGTACATCATTGTTCATTTAGGAGCTAGATTCTCTCTTGGTTTTCTGCAGGAAATAATATTACCTTTGGTGCAGGAATTACTAGACATGAGATTAATAAATTGCTAATGGTTTCGGTTTGGACTATTTTTTATTTTTTTTGAAGCATCAGTTTGGACTATTTGATGTTCAAAGATTTTTCAGAACATAACTTCAAATAGGACAATGTCAATAGATGACATTAATAAACTTGTGCCACCTGGAACTAATCTTGTTTCTTCTACTAATGGGGTTGTGCAACCTCTAAGATGGAAACCTCCTGATAATGTTTACAAATTTTGATGCTTCTTTTAAGTCAGATTCATTACAAGGTGGAATAGGGCTAATAGTGAGGAATTGTGCAGGTAGCTGCATTCGGGTGCAAGGACAATGCTTCAATGGAGGAATGAAGATAGGAGTTGAAGCTGATGAGCTGGAATGTAAGGCTATGCTGGCAGCTGTTACTCTGGCACAAACTTTAATCATGTTATCTTTAAATCAGATTGTCAAACTTTAATAAAATCCATCAATGATCAAACCTATTATGTTAATTGGATGAATCAAGCTTTGGTTTTAGATATTAATTCTAATTGGACATAACACACAAATATAGTAGTGTGTTTTAGTTCACTTAATTCTAATTGGGGCCGTAGCTTCTTCCAGTTCTTACGATTTTTTTTCAACTGCACCAACACGTACTCCACTTTATACAAAGATAGTTTTTTACTTTAGTACTGTTATAACAACTGCAGAAACACGTACTCCGCTTTTTACCTATCATTTTGATTTATTTATTTTTTTGATTCATTTTGATTTATTTTCTGAATTCGGGTACGAACAAAAAAAAATCTTCAGTATGGAATGAATACTAATTTCATCGCATCTAACTCCGGTCTTTTAGAGCCGTCAAAGCAGAAAATTATGCAGCAGGATAACAAGATTTGACTGAGAAAATTATAAACAAAGAACGTGCAACATGCAAATTGAATGATCTTTACCTTCCTATTTTACCAAATTATTTACGATATACACTTAAATATTTTGCCAAATTATTTATTAGTAAAGATATTGCCAAATCTCCATTTACCCTCCGTGTTCATCTCTCTCGTCTTAAATCATTTCATGTTTCTGCTCTTAAATCTTCTAACCTCCCCTTTGAAAACAAAACAAGTTGTTTACTTTGATCATGTGATTCATCTCCTGAATAAACCATATATTCCCCTGTCAGTTTTGCTTTGCGGGTTAATCGGATCGGCCGTGTAAGTAATTATTTTCAGTACTGCTTTGTTAACTGAGATTGTAACTCTAATGGTCATAGTAGGGTAAATATTGTCTTCACATGCAACTGTATGTAGGTCATAACCTCTGATTATTTGTATGATTCATATATGATAGCTGAACTCACATTGGGATTTGTGATTACTCTTTGTGACAAGTTTTATTATTTCGTAGTTTTATTCGGACCACAATAACATTTTCACAAGGTGTTGACAAGTTTTTTCTTCGTCCAGGTATCTGAGAATTCATAATGGATCCTAGAGTAATGGATAAATCTTGGATGTATATGGATAGAACCCAATGGCGTTATCAAGACGGAGTCGATGCATTTATAAAGTTTTCTACGCATACATACCAACAGGATATTGTGAATGGGAAACGGAAACCATACGACAAGGGCAAAGTTAAGTTGATATGTCCATGTGTGAAATGTCTCAACCTCTACGTGCACAAGGAAAGTACAGTTAAGTTTCACTTATATTCTTCTGGATTCATTCAAAATTATGTCGTATGGACTAAGCACGGAGAAGGAGATGAGTCATCTTGGTGGACACTTCTGGATGGTAATGGCAGCGACGGTCCGCACTCCAATGAACCAACACATGTTGTAGAGACTATAGAAATGGTTAGTGCTTTATTAGGAGATTAATTTTCAAAGGAATCTGAGAAGATGCAACGGATACTCAAAGATGCTGGGAAACCCCTATACGAAGGATGTGCGTATTTTACAAAGATATCTGCAATGTGTGAACTGTTTAACTTGAAGAGCAAGCACGGAGCTTCCGATAAATTCTTTAATGAACTTTTACCACTGTTACAATCCATGCTCCCTCCAGGAAATGAGATGATGAAAAGTACATATGAAGCTAAGAAGGTGATGAGAGATTTGGGTTCAGGTTACGTAAAGATACATGTATGCATCAATGACTGCATTCTCTATAGGAAGAATTACAAGGATCACATCAAGTGTCCCACCTGTGTGGAATCAAGATGGAAAGTTGACGACACCACCAAAGAGGTGCATGGAAAAATTCCGGCAAAAGTCTTGTGGTATTTTCCAATTATCCCAAGACTGAAACGGCTGTTTCAATCAAAGAGAATTGTCGAATATTTATTGTGGCACGAATCCAGAAACAAAGAAGAGGGTGTTTTAAAGCATCTGATGGACTCACTAGCATGGAAAAATATAGACGAAAGATATCCCGTAATTCGTGATGATCCTAGAAATCTGCGTCTAGGCATTTCGGCTGACGGGGTTGACGTAAACAAAGGCATGCAAAAACAGCACAGTGTGTGGCCAATTCTGACAGTGATTTACAACCTTCTGCCAGAGTTGTGTATGAAGAGAAAGTTCACCATGCTGTCATTAATTATCAATGGGGGTCCTTTTAAGGACATTGATGTTATGTTAGAACCGTTTGTCGAGGATCTCAAGGAATTGTTTGAGGGAGTCGAATGTTTTGATGCGCTGAAACAGGAGATGTTTACTCTATGTGTGGTTGTTTTATGGACAATAAATGATTACCCGGCTCTCGGTACACTGTGTGGTTGCCCCTACCAGGGACGAGACGCCTATAAGGTGTATGGGAGAAATACTTACTATGTCAGGCTAAAACATTGTAAAAAAGAGGTTTATACAGGGCATAGAAGATACCTACCATACAATCATCCATTCAGAAGTCAGAAGGGGTTCAACGAAAAAGAAGAAATAAAAAGGCTCTGGAACTTATGACCCCGTCAGAAATATACAATGAGGTAAAGTATATAAAGAATAAATGGGGAAAGGGACGGAAGAACATTGTGGTGGAATTCGTGCAGGATAACCCTGGAAGCGGTGGAAAGATGCAGAGAATCGAAAAGACCATCGACCCAAAAAAGGGGAATGGGAAGGAGAAGAGGAAGGATAAGGAGACCGACAGCCCCTACTGGAAAAAGTTCAATATATGGTTCGACTCCTCCCCTACTGGCGGTATCATGTTGTCCACCATTGCATAGATTTCATGCACGTCGAAAAGCATGTATGCGAGAGTATCGTTGGAACATTGTTGAACAATGAATTTAAGTCGAAAGACCACCTTGCTGCTCGAATGGACCTGAAGGAGATGGGTTTTAGAGACGATTTTCAACCTCGGGAAAATGGCAAAGGGGGATCTATACTAAAGGCAGCATGTCACTCATTAAGCCTGGAGGAAAAAGACAAGTTGTGTGTAACATTATCCGAGAGAAAGGTTCCACAAGGGTATTGTTCAAACTTTTCAACCCTAATGAATCGAAAAGATCGAAAGCTTATCGGACTAAAATCGCATGATTATCACATGCTAATGCAGCATTTTTTGCCCATTGCGATTAAATCAATTATGTCGCAGCCAACAATATATGTTATTATCAGGTTTTGTTTCTTTTTCAGGGCAATATCTAGCAAAGAAATCAAGGTGGCAGAGCTAGAAAAATTGCAGTCGGATCTCGTTGTGCTTGCTCGAGAAATACTTTCCTCCCTCCTTTTTCGACATCATGGTTCATTTAACTGTGCATCTTACCAGGGAAGTGCAAATTTGTGGTCATGTATTCGTTCGATGGATGTATCCGTTTGAAAGGTGCATGAAGCTCATTAAAGGGCATGTGAGAAACAGAAACAGACCTGGAGGAAGCATTGCTGAAGGGAACCTTGCGGAAGAGACAATTGAGGTTATCAATGAGCACCAACAAAGCATGAATGATACCGTCGGAATTCCACCAGACAAACTCAACACATCTGACACTGGCGAAGATTCTTATTCCTTCAGGGGAAAACCAATGTCAAATCCTAAGTTTCCTCGTGTTGATAAGGATCTGTTTGATAAAGCGCATTTCTATGTGTTGCGGAATTCGCCTGAAGTTGATCCTTACATTAAGTAAGTATAACTAGATCTAACCAAATAACCTCATTTTTTATTTAGTTTTTGATTCTGTGTCCGAATTTCTGTAAAGATAATAACTAATCATTGCACTGTCCAACCGACACCAGAATTTTTTGAAGGAGAAATATCTTGGTATGAATGATAAAAAGCTAGATCAAAAACATCGTGAAGAGTTCGCCAAATGGTTACAAAAAGTGGTAAGAGTTTGCAGAAAATGTCACTCTTGCTATGTAACTTTTGCGTTGAGACGGAGGCTAATCCTTATAATGTATTTCAGGTTGAGAGTGAGTGGGCAGACTCTAGGGAAAATTTCAATCAGGACTTAAGGTGGATATCAATCCCACCGAATGCACAAGTAGAGACATAAGAATCATATCAAATCAATGGAAACCTGTTTCGTACAAAATCTCATGATGGTTCCGTTAACCAGAATAGCGGGATTTACGTACATGCAACTGACACGCACATTAGAAAAGCGGGGATTACCCTTAATCTGGCGGGTTATTATGGTGTTTTACAAGAGATATGGGTACTGACATATCATACGCTGAAAATGCCACTTTTCAAGTGTAAATGGGTTACCAAAGCATGGGTCTCAAAAGACAAACTTGGCTACATTTTGGTTGAGCTTGATAAGTTGGGAATCCAGGATGATCCTTTCATTGTAGCCTCCCAAGCTAAGCAGGTATTTTATGTGCCAGACAAGGAAAATAAAAAAAAAGTTTATTGTGTTAGGTGCACCTACCCAAAGCTGGAAATATGCTGGTGATGAAGTCGACGAGGAATTCAGTACGACAGTTATTTGTCGGAATGAGTATAAATTGCCGAAGGTAGATAAACTTGACCTGCAAAAGACATCCAGGTATGATTACTACCGGAACGACATTAAGGGTAGAACTGTAAGGAAAGCACTAGCACAAACAGCAGTCCCTGCTTCTCAAATGACTGCATCTGAGCAACCATTTCCAAGGACTAAGCGAGCCAGGTGATAGAATGTAGTTGTTTGTGTTTGTTAATAGATGAATGATTAGGTTGGAACATTTTTTGGTTTTTGTTCAAGGAACTGGTTAGTGTAAATTATATACTCTTAGCCTTTGTTTTTGGTTTTGGTTTATACTATTTTGGTAATGATGATCATCATGGTACTGAATTTGGTACAAATTTAAGTTAGCAGTTTGGAATTTCCTGTGAACTAGAGAATGAATGTACGGATTGTTGAAAAAAATTGATTCTTAAATCATAGTTGGGTTTGTATATATGCAGATGGGTTTTAGCAATGTTGGATGAGTTTGGATTTGGCTATACTGATTGTTGAATTAATATTCTGTCATGTTAGGATTAGTAGTAATAGTATTAGGCTTGCACATAGATTTTCTTTTAGAATTGGGCCTAAAATAGTCTTTTAGCTTTAGCTTTCATCTGAGTGGGTATGCTGTGAAGAGGCCTCTGAGTCAGATGGTCAAAAAAATTCCCCCCATGCTGAGTAGAGACTTCAGGCGGGTCGAGATTCACGGGTAATATCCATTGATTTTTATACAGGGTCCGACCCGCATATGTTGTCAATTTATGAGCACCAAGTGTTTGTTGCCGCTGGGCATGAGACAATGAGATGAAGTTGCTTTTGCTGGGCCAAGGAGAGTAGCCAGTAGGCTTGCCAAATTGTGTCATCGTGCAAGTCCAATCTCTAGGAGTATAGATCGCAGCCTCATCTCGGATGATTGACGTTTGTGATTTGGAGACTGTTGCTTTTACCAGACCGAATAAAACTATAAAGAGAAGCAGTTCTTTCAGTTTCTCGGTTAGTTTTCCCATAGAAGAACCAAGCAACCTTTTTAGTTTTTTATATCAAGTAGCATTCCAAGGAAAAAAAACATCCTTTGATTACTAGCGAAATATATGGAGGGAGAAAACCGATCCAATGAAAGAGTTCAAGAAGAGCCAAATTGATTCAGCCAAGGCAACAAGTAAGTGATTTTGCGATTCCAGAGGAATTTGGTATTTATTGTATTTTTAAAAGATGATTGTGAATATGGGTATTGATTTTGAATAAAACTTGTGTGATGTTGCATAAAAATTCAAGAATGAGGCTGCAGAAGTGAGTGGATCTGCTCCCAGAACTTGTAATTGTAGGAAGCATGGCAATTCTGGAGGAAATATTGCAAATGAGAGTTTTATGAGTGGAGGTGAACGACATGCAGTGGCAGGGGAAGGTGTGCAGCAACACCATGGAGAGCGAGGTCGTCTGGAGAATGGGGAACTCGTTGGTGTGAAGGATGGTTGGGTTTTGTTTGCACTGCATCCTGATCGAGGCAGGTTTGTTATAAATGAAGGAATTGTTCTGGTGGGGGACCAGAGGGTTGTCTGTGACGGTGCACGGCAGGGTTTTTTCTCCACACCAACTCCTGAAAATTCCAAAGCGCAGATACATGAGAATGATTCCCTCCCTCTCCCTGTTGGTGTTGTCAGCTTTTCTAATTTGTTCATGCTTACTCCTGAGATTCGAAAAATGGCTGCAGATGTTGCAGGGATAGCCAGAGCAGGCCTTGGAGAGATTACTCAGCCCCATGAAGTACCAGTAAGTGTGATCATTTGCCCGCTGGGGTTAGTTCTAGAGCTTTTGCCCGAGTACCTAGAGCTGCTGCAACCAGACCTGCAAAGAAAGCTGCAAGTGCATCTGGAGATGCTAAAGATATCTAGCCAGGTAGGTTTTAAGGAATGCCTCTAAGTGAAGTGAGGATTATAAGGAAGACTTAAATCAACAATTATAGAAATGCAGGTGTTAAACTGATTTTTTTATTGTGGTATGTGAAGGTAAAGTTGGTTTGCTGGGTTTTTTCTTGAAGCAATTGAACATGTTATTAAGGTTAATAGATAAAATTGTGCACTGCTTTCCATAGTAGATTAGGTTAGCATAATTATGACACTCACACTGGGATTTAAAATAAGACCAGTAGGTGATTTGGGTGTAATTTTCGTTTCTTGTGCTGTAAGTGATGCTTGTGACTCTTGTGATTCTTGTAATGCTAGTGATGCTGATAGTGATGCCAGAGGTGCTTGTGATTCTTGCAATGAGAGTGAACTATGTGTGATTAGTGAGGTAAATATAGTTGCAATTGCAATGATTTTGGTGATTTAAATGAGCCATCGAACCAAAGAGAAGAGAAGAATTAAGATTTCGTGTCTAAATTGCAATGATTTTGTAATTTAGTTTTTTCAAAACACAAATTTCAAACATCTAAAGATGGGCAGCTTGGTTGATTGATACGTTACCTAACTCCTTCGAGGTCATGCGTTCAAATATGGGCAAAAGATTTTTATTAATTTTTTTCAAAACGAAATTTTTTGCCACGCTATAAAACTGGCGTGTCTATAGAACGCATACTATGGACACACATATAATAGCGTCTCCAAAAAAGGAACTTTTTGGCCACACTTTGAATTTGGCGTGTTTATTAAAATGTTGAGTAGTTGAACCAGTTTAGTTTTTTCAAAACACTAATTTCAAACATCTAAAGATGGGCAGCTTGGTGGATTGATACGTTACCTAACTCCTTCGAGGTCATGCATTCGAATATGGACAAAAGATTTTTATTAATTTTTTCAAAACGAACTTTTTAGCCACGCTATAAAACCGGCGTATCTATAGAACGCACACTATAGACACACATATACTAGCGTGTCCAAAAAAGGAACTTTTTGGCCACACTTTTGAATTTGGCGTGTCTATAAATCGTACACTATGGACACGCATATACTGGTGTGTCTATAAATCGTACATTATGGACACGCATATACTGGCGTGTCTATAAATCGTACACTATGGACACGCATATACTGGCGTGTCAATCAATCGTACACTATGTACACGCATATACTGGCGTGTCTATAAATTGTACACTATGGACACGCATATACTGGCGTGTCTAATGAACCAACTTTAAAACCACACCTTAAATGGCGTGACTAACCTTTTGGACATGCCACAATTACCTAATGTTGCCATAGACTGGTCTATAAACACGCCCAATCAAAAATTTAAAGTTAACGTGACTAAACGGTTGATATTTTGACACGCTACAAACCCTGGCGTGGATGAAAGCACTTATATTAACACGCCCACTGAACATGGCGTGTCTATAGGGTAGAAGTATACCCTATAGACACGCCAAAACCAAAAAGGCGTGACATGGAAATTTATATCTGGCGTGGCTAAAGGCCATTTCTGTACTAGTGCTTTGATAACCAAAATAATTATCGAACCTAAATCTAACTAAATCAAAACTAAACCTGAACCTAAAAAAAAAACCCGTATCTTCTTCCTCTCTTCTTCTCCTTCATCACCTCTTCTTTCTCTTTTTCCGTTTTTTTTAAAGACTATTGATCCTCAATTCTCAGCTAGTAATAACTTTAATTGGGTGAAAATTGAAAACCCAACATTTTTTTAATGCTTTTGATCCCATATTTGATTAAATTAAAGATCAAAAAATTAGTTTCAGAACTGAATGCGGTTATGATTAATTTACGGTGAGAAAATATTGATTTCTTCACCGTATGAATTTTTACGGTTCGGAAAATATGAACTCCCAACCATAAGTGAGTTACCTGACTTTTGTATACGGTTGGAAAACCTAACCGTAAGTTACCTTGGCTTTGTATACTGCTGAGAAAATATGAACTCCCAACCGTATATTTTATATACTAACTCCAATTTTCAAAAAATAAATAAAAAAGTATCTGAATCTTTTATTTTGATTTTCAAATATTAACTATAAGTCAAATGATTAGTCTAGTCTTATAACTAATCTTATCACTAATTTTTCTTAATTTAGTTAACCTAATCATTAGTTGTTAATTAATCATTAGGATAAGGGGTTTTGAGATTACTATTTGATGACCCAGTTTTTTGTCATTTTGCGAGCCTTCAAAACCAAAATTTTGGATCCCATGTAATAAGTTTTCTTAGAAAAGTGTAATGGGTTGAAAGAATTTAAAAGTTATTATGATTCTTTATTAACAAATTTATTATTTATCTAATAAAGTATATTTATTAAGATAATTAATAAAGTATTCATTATAAGAAATTAGTGATACAATAATGATGTGAACAACCACAGCCACAGATTTATCTTTCCCAAGGAAAAATCTGTACCACTCTTTAACTTGCCTAAGTTGTCCAAACTATGTTTTATAAGGGAGACACAAGATGGTAGAAACCAAAAAATATTATGGAACCCTGATTTTATTTCTAAACAAACTTCATATCAAGTGTGAAGAATTTTCAAGACATTCACAAATTAAATTGTTGAACATTTGAATCATGATGATTACGTAATACCCATTTAACGAAATTCATGAATCATGAGCAACAAGAAAGAATTAGGTCAAATCATCCATCAAAATCAGTTAGGTTACCGGAAAGAAACCAAGTAATTCAAACGAAAGAAAATCCCCTACGTTAGTGCATGTCAAATCAAAAGAGTACACGTTCTAAATTGCATTTGAAAGCTCCAAGACTTCTTGTTTTCTCTTGATGTTGAAATAGAATAAGTAGAAGATGAAGAAGACGGTAAAAAAATGGTGGAAGGAACAAAAAGACAACGAGTTATATTTTGTTTCATAGAAAAATACTAAAAAGCCCTTGATGACTTTTACTGGAAGGAACAATGAGTGGATAATATTAGTTGCACCCCATGGGGACTCAAGGCCCTAACCTAGCATTCTACATGCAAGGCACGAGTATACTAGGATTTGTGCGCCCACATTGAATAATCCTAACACCATACAAAAGGGTTGGGTTCATTACCTATAAACCAAACTAAATTTTTTCCGGGTTTTACAGTATCGACTTTATTTTGAGAAAAAAAACATTATCTTTCATTTGGGGGGAAATATCACCCTTCAATTCAGATGTCTTTTTTTATTTGGGGCAAAAATCCTAGTTGTCCAAACCATTACATAATTTCATGATGTGATAACCAGTAAGTGTCAACTTAGGAAATTCCCTTGTGCGTCCCAGATCCCTCACCTTGATAATTACCTTTTTTCTTGCGATGCAACGGCTATTTTCCAATAGTCGCCTCCTTATCCTGCATCTGTAGATTTTTTTATGTCTTTACTGTTAGAGCATAGCTCGGTCGACCTCGCATGCGTTGCTTTATCAAGCATGTTTGTCAATGTTAGTGATCAAAACTATGAGTTTTGATTTCTAGTCTATTATAGCTAAGTCTCGGACTAGGATAGAAAAGTGTAGTTGAGCTCAAGGACTTCATGGCTATTCATCATACAACGACGAAGATCTACTCAAGGAACCGTGGAACTTCATCAAAAAAAAGGTATGTGGAGACTTGAACTTATCTATCACTCAAAAGTCTATCTATTCTATCTCCTACTTCTTATGAGACAAAAAGTCGTATGCTATATAGACTGGATCATACACATTTGACATTTTGAGCTGAGTATTCACTACTTATCTTTTTCTCGAAATCGTGTGTTGGTAAAGCGTTTCGCATTGATCAAGTTTATCTTCAACTAGTGACGAAATTCATGAAAAGTTTCAATTACTTTGAGAATTTCTCTGACGTGAAACGGTCTGTGAATAACGGTTATATAACGTCCTTTGAGAATGTCTTAATGATTAGAATGAGAGTTTAGATTACATAACCATGTATTCCTTAATCCGAAGTTTTCGAACTTTGTTGATTGAGAGAAACCGGAGGAATTGGCTTTGCCAAGTCCGCGAACTGACGGAAGTTCTCTTGCCGAGAAATTCTGCTGCGTTTTTCCAAAAACTCGTTTGCGTGTTTAGTCCACGAACTGGCGGAAGTCTCTTTGCCGAGATTTTCTGCTGAGTTTGCAAAACTATGTCGGTTGCCTTATGTCCGCGAACTTGTTTGTGAGCTTAAGTGGTTATGATCTAAAGATGTACTCTGAATATGAAACTTAAATTACTAAGGAATGCTTTATGCAAACCGTGGCTATAAAGTTCATGAGTCGATTCAATCGAATCGAATCATCTTTGTTTCAGTTGTGTCTTGTGTAGTTACATAAGATCTCATAGCAATTGAACAACTCTCTAACTAGTTCATTCGAGTCAATTAAACTAGTTATGGTGAAGAAGAACTAGGTTAATATAAATTGCTCATATGGTTAACCTTTTGGGTTACTATGTTGAACCAACATACACATACACGTTTGAGCATGGTTTTCACAAACCCAGTAAACGTCTACCCAAGTGTGTGTGACAAGCTAAGTTTTTGATCTAACGGTTGAGAAATATTAGCTTGAATCTAAATCAGGTTTTCATCTAACGGTGAATATGGATTGCTTTGTAACTAAGGCAAAATCCTGATTTGAAGGCTATATAAAGGAGAATCTAGCATTGTGCAAAAACTAATCCCCACACGTCTGTGTGATACTAGTGCGCTCTCTAGAGTCGATTATACTTTAACCTTTGGTTTTATTCTCTAAAACCAGGTTAACGACTTAAAGACTTCATTGGAATTGTGAAGCCAGACCGATACTACTTTTTTCGTAGTGGTGTGATCTGATTTTGCATCTTCTATCGTACGAGTACAATCTATTGATTGGCTTGAGATCATGAGAGTTCTCCGATAGGCAAGATAAAGAAGTCACAAACATCTTCGTCTCACTGTTTGTGTTTCCTCGACAAACCGCTTGTGTAGTCAAGAAGGATTGTTGAGAGGTGATTGATTAATCTAGGCTGTTCTTCGGGAATATAAGACCGGATTATCAATTTGTTCCTATTCACCTTGATTTTATATCTTAAGACGGAACAAAACCTAGGGTTTTTCTGTGGGAGACAGATTTATCCTTTGATAGACTTTTCTGTGTGAGACAGATTTGTTTATTATCAAGTCTGCGATTTTGGGTTGCAGCAACTCTTAGTGGTGGGTGAGATCATCTAAGGGAATCAAGTGCGCAGTGTCCTGCTGGGATCAGAGGCGTAGGAGTACAACTGTACCTTGAATTAGTGGGAGACTGATTGGGGTTCAACTATAGTCCATTCCGAAGTTAGCTTGTAGTAGGCTAGTGTCTGTAGCGGCTTAATACAGTGTGTATTCAATCTGGACTAGGTCCCGGGGTTTTTCTGCATTTGCGGTTTCCTCGTTAACAAAACTTCTGGTGTCTGTGTTATTTCTTTTCCGCATTATATTTTATATAATTGAAATAATACAGGTTGTGCGTTAAGATCATCAATTGAAAATCCAACCTTTGGTTGTTGATTGATATTGATTGATCGTTGGATATTAGTCTTTGGTACCGTCCAAGTTATTCCTTGTATTTGATAAAGACTCGCTATTGTTTTTAGATTGAGTAAAAATAAAATCAAGTGAGATATATTAACTCCTTGAGATACTTTAATCTAGATTGAGTCTGACTGTCTAGTTGATTCTCTAGCAAAGTATTTCGGAGTTAGTCCATACAGATTGCTAAGCGAAATATTGAGTGGTGTTGTTAGACCCCCGCTTTTTCATTTACTGCTAATATATATGGTTACTCATGTTTTTGTTCTTGGGGTGCCGGCATCTATGTTTTGGCCACCAACATCTTCTATTAGTGGATCTGGTTGAACCACTAATGTTGGAGGTTAAGGTTGTGCTGGATTTGAAATTTCCCACTGGTCCGACCAGTGGTGATTCACCCTCGTTATCTAACTATATTTGATTATAAAGATTTTCAGATAGAGATTGTACAGCCTTTCCATTTGATCCGTGATAGCGTCATAGAATTGTATCCATATTTGGCATGAATCATGTATTCATAATCCCATTCGTTACCACTGAACATGATGCTGGAAAGTCTTTTGGGACTTAAAAGGCACGGTCTTAAAAGGACATTCCAAATACCTAGTACAAGAAGAGAACCATTTATAACACATGTGTTACAACATTTGTTGGATCCCGTCTATTGACTTTATTAACGAGTCTAGTTTTAATTGATATGTTCGGAGATCCTATGAGGTAAAGTTATCAAATCTATAGTTTAATTTGAATATGGCCTACTTTAATCTAGTCTTCAGACACTTATTTGCTAACATTTTTTCACTTTGTTAACGAGTTTGGATTTAATTGATATGTTTGGTCATCTTATGTGAGGTAAAGTTGTCAAATCTATGGTTTAATTCGAATTTGACCTATTTTAATTTGGTTTTCAAATACCTATTCGCTAACATTTGTTTACTTTGTTAGTGAGTCTGGATTTAATTGATATGTTCAGCCATCTTATGAGGAAAAGTTGTTAAATCTATGGTTTAATTCGAATTTGACCTACTTTAATCCAGTCTTCAAATACTTACTCGCAAACATTTGTTCCCTTTGTTAGCGAGTCTAGTTTTAATTGATATGTTCGGCCATCCTATGAGGTAAAATAGTTGAATTTATGGTTCATTTCGAATAAGAAACATGTTTTAATAAGTTGTTAGCAATATAATATATGGTTTATTCACCTAATTATCATATATGTACCAACCAAAATATAAAATTCATGTGATTCCCGATAAGTAAATAGTTTTCATTACAAAAAAAACACTACTTGATACCATCATCTGATAATAACTTCTGAAACATCTGTGCACCGATGTATCTATGTTTTATCTATAAAGAAAACTTAATCAACACAACCATAACGTAAAACATGACATGACCATATACCCTGAAAATTTAGGACTGGGAAACACATTTTCCTAAACCAGACATGTCTTTATATTTCACTTATATCTGCAAGAATCAATGCATCTTATGCATGCCCAAGGGACATATCAATCCCCTTCCATGGAGCCATTCCTTCCGTATATTGATTTAACCACTTTCTATAGTGAGTCTTTGATTCGAAATTAATATACCAAGTTTATAACAAGTAGAATAGGATAGTTATCACTTATCTTAAAGTCAATGAAATGATAGTTGTTGACTTATCACATTACAACTCTCATATTTTTCATTTTCGGGGTACATGCACTAAGGGTGGGTGAAAAAGCAGCACAGAATCTGCTCAAAAAGATGTGTTTTTCGTATTCTTCTCTTTAATTTCATTAAAAATGATCCTAGGTCGGGGCCTTTGTCGGTGTAATCTTTCATAATAGCAAACCCATCAATAAACAACTTATCAATGGCAGCATGCCTGACTAGACTCTCTGGATCATCATGGTTGTGATATCAACATAGAATCTGCACACAAAATCTCTTATTTTTGTTGCGTACAACCTTTAAATTGAAGTGGAACACAGTTTTTTTGGTTGCTCTTTGACGCATCTTTCCATTTTTATTTTTAACAGTAAATACAACATCCTTACGGTGCGGACGTAGCATCAAATTTTCTCGCACACCAGTTCCATCATTATAGCGTTGCGATGATGTTTCTAAAAATCGCGCATCTCACACCCTTATCAGTTTAGATAACCCGTTCCCTTGCTTGATATCTAGTTTCGAAGATCTACAAGTCGGTTAAAAAAAAGTGAACATGAGATGTTATAGGTACATAATTTTTTAAAACACTACCTACTGATAATTTGCCTGCTTGGTGCGAAAGTGTTAGGGAGTGTCATGAAATTTTTTTCTAGGAGGTTGGAAACTTTCAGGGTCCCCCTTATATGGAGCATGATCTTCATTGACATCGCCTCAGCAAACGACTTAGAACATGTACCATTTGGAGATATTAAAACATGTTCAGAAACAAAACACACTAATACATACGATTTTGTATATAATTATACGTATGTGACCATAGACCTGGAACCATTCTCTGAAAGAATCAATACAGATTGAATTGAAAAGATTAGAAAGATATTAACAAAAGCATGTAGAACCTAATCTAAATTACCTTGAGCCAATTAAATTAATATTATTTAGTGATTGAATCACAATGTTACATATGACAAATATTTTCCGAACTATATGTATATTTCAAAGACCCAATTATATATCAAGTTCGCTTTGAAAATAATCATTAATGGTCGAAATACATTTCGAACTGAATCTGCATTTAAAGAGCCAATCAAATTCATTATCATATAACGAAATTCACTTTCAAAATAATGATTAATGGTCGAATCAGAATAGTTCAACAGAGAAAAGGCAAAAACAAGTCGAACTTGATATTATTTAGTAGAGTTCACTTTCAAAATATTACACAAAGGTCGAATCATATTAGTTCGACAGAAACAGAAACATGTCGAACTTAATATCACCATTTAATTAAATGTTATTTAACGAAGTTTTCTTTTAAAATAATCAACAAAGATCATATCAAATTTGTACGAAACAGATTTAGCAGAAGTAGACATGTTGAACTTGATTACTATTACATAGAACCATTTAACATCGTTAAATAAGATCGGAAGGAAGAAAGTATAAATTAACAAATATTTGTTAACCAAAACTGTGAATTACATTCGGGTATACAATTTCTGATCCTACAAACAATGACGGTAAATAATATTTTCACTATTGTTTACCATGAAAAACTTGAATTTTTCAACCATGTGATGCGCATACCTCATTATGAGGTCCTCATTCTTCATTCGACTCTTATGATGAGAAACGATGAAAGATTTACCATCCAAAAAAAACTCATCTCGGAATCTTGGGTTGTATTAACGTAAAATTCTTGCAACTGGTCTTCATCACTCTCATCCATCTCCTTGATTTGAATATAGTAGTCGAATGATAGCTTTTCTTCTCCCCTAACAATTGTTGTTTGAGATAGAAATCGAGAAGGAATGGTCGGAAGTGTTGGGTAATATAGCGTGAGTCAGAGTAACTAGCTAAAAATATAATACCCCGAACACACGTATTAGTGAAAAGGGTAAAATAGGAAATAGAATAAATAAAATTAAGGAGCACATTCAACGATTAAGGCGACATCCCGAATTTGCACTACATGAGATTTTGTAACGCAAACCACTTGCCTTAGTTTTTCATCTCATTGCTGTGATTTTAGTTTTTGAGTGCGTAAATACCCGAAGCATTTATGTCATACTTAGTGTATCACCTTGCGGAACCTATAAGCCTATCGAAAAAGCTAAAGGTGGATGTGGACCAATTCTCCCTTCCGTTAGATTAAGATATCAGGGTCCCACTAGGAACTTGAAAAGCCCTTCCGTTAGATTAAGATACCAGGGTCCCACTAGGAACTTGAAAAGCCCACCCTACCAATCATGTGGTGCAGGGACAGGTCCACCAATTGGTCCATCCCTAGGCAAGTCGATTTATAAACATGGTTCGAACTTTTCTGCATAATGATCTATTCCGAAATAAATGAAAAAAATATACTTTCTCCGTTTTTCATTAACTGTCTTAATTGACAAAATCAAGATATCAAGGGGACCGTAAGAAATTTCATGACTAATCCTATTAAATGCTATATTATTACTAAAACTAATATACATAAAGAGGAAATATTAACATACCAAGAAGTCGCCTATTTCGTAATCGAATATCAAAGGAACTTCTTAATAGCCCAACTTTATGGATAGATTCCTAAGCCGTTGAAAGTGTCAACCCAGAGAAGCTTCACTCATACATCAAAATATAATTGAATTAAAACTTTAAGAGGAATTATTGAATTACCAAAAAAAATTACAAGCTTTAGCCTAAACAGAAGATGGCTTAATAAGATCCACCATTAATAAGTTGTAGTAGTCCTAGTTAGTATTAAAAAATATAGCTATGCTGATAAAAAAAAAAACTCTCGTCAATAAGACGATTTTCTCTCTCTTAATTTTGGAGATCATATTTCTCATCTTTGGATGATTTTTTTCTCGTCAATAGGACAATTTCTTCTCTTCTAGCTAACGTGTTTTTGTTGTTTGATTTGTGGTTTTTTGCAGGTTAACTTGAGTTTGTTATTGTTTTCTTGATCTCTCCTTTGTTTCTTCAATAACGTCTACAAGATATGGTTCTAATTTTTCTCATATATCATGCTAGTTGTGCTTTATCGGAAGGCATGGCTGAATCAACTTCTGGAGCCGATGACGAATATGAAGATATTACAACAAGAATGGCATCATTATTAAAAGAAGATAATATGATATTTAGGGTCCCTGAAGATGTAGATGAGCCTTGTGATGATCACAAATATACTTTGATCATCACTACTATCACAAGGAGAGATTATGACCTCAACATCTTATATAACATGCTCTAAAGATCATGGAGACCATTAAGAGGCATGGAGATTTCCAGTTTTAGCCAAGCTATATACAAAGTCAAGTTTGAACCAGGGTGTGATTACAATAATGTCATTATGAGATCTCCATGGGATTTGAATGAAGATCTACTCTTTCTAGAAGTGTGTGATCCTGACAAACTCCCACATGAATATGAGTTCTAGTATGCAGACTTCACAGTCCAAGTTTATGTCCTATCAATGAGCAATCATAAAATCAAAATGGTGGAATTTCTAGCCTCAAAGATAGGAATTCCATATCCAATATCATCCTCATAACAAGCTAAATGGGGAAGTTTTGCGAGAGTTAGAGTGAAAATAGATGTCACGCAGCCAATTGGACAAGAATTATCATTCTTACTACCGTAAAAGAAAAAATGTATAGTGAAGCTAAGGTATGAACGACTCCCTAAAGTGTGTTTATTTTGTGGGATATTTGGGCACATAATGAAGTTATATCCAGAGTTGTCCAAGGAGTGTGAAAGAATGGGTTTCTTCTCCCCAAAAACCTTCGTGGAAAAGATGAAGGATGCTAAGTTTGCTCGGCTTATAGAGGAAATCAATGCCAACTTCAAACCCAAGCTTCATCATCAACAACAAAACCCTAAAAGCAAACCAAAAAGTTACCCAGAAACAACAAATCCACCCACCACCCCCACCAAATCTTTCGGCTAATTCTCAAGATACACCCATTGAAAGTCAAACATCAGTTACCAAAATCATCCACCTTCCCCAAATTCCTTCGACCCAACAGCTGGAAAATATAAACCAATTCAATGCAAAATCTGTTTCAACTGCTGTAAATAAGGAAGCCATGTATATGCAAAAGAATTCTTCTTTGAAAGAAAATATCCCGACCATGCATGAAAATATCCAAAATTCAAACATTGAAAAAAGGAGTTAATGAGGAAACTGAGTTAGCATCGTTATTTCACACCCAAGCTATCCACCAGAAAAAATCTGATACTCCAACCCGGAAAAAAGATCTGAAACCACCCAAAACCATCCCTATGATTCCAGGTAACGCATCAAAATCCCAAAAATGTCCACCCATTATTTCGCTGTGAAATGCATAAACATGAGTTTAGCACATATAATCCATCCCAAACCTCCACCAAAAATAAAACATCCCAATAGCAAGAACTTTCCGGAAATTCCTAAACTCATTACACCACACCAGAATATCCCTGAATCTATCCCATCACCACCACAGCCTGTTCAGAAAAATCCAACCACCACAAACCATACCAACCAAACTACTGAACACGTCAAGATGATGAGGCATTGGAAACGTTTTGCTAGAGGAAATCAAGAATCTGCAGGCCGGGAGTGTATAAATCACATTGGAAGTAAAAGATATACTGAACCTATGGACTGCGACCCACCAATGAAACAACATTGTGCGATTAACAAAGAGGTTGTGGCGACTTGCCCTGAAAAGTCGCAGGAACGATGTTCATACAATCTTGGAACTGTCATGGATTAGGGAATGATACGACAGTTTCAACATTAAAATCATTCCTGGGAAGTTGCAACCATTCAATATTATTCCTCTCTGGAACAATATTAAATGAGAACAACAACAGAAGAATTTGTGACTCTCTTAACTACAGACACTACACCTTTGTAGCAGCCAATGGAAGGAGTGGGGGTCTTGCATTGCTCTGGCAAGGCAATGTGAATATGAAAATACACTCACAATTTCAAAATATTATTCATTGTACTATTGGAGCTCATTTATGCACACCAATTTGGGACCTCCTGTGCATCTGTGGTCCACCTGCACATCCACAAAGGACATACAAGCTTTATCATTGCTACTATAAACAATCCTTGGTGCTTAATTGGAGATCTAAATGCTCTAATGCACTCTTATGAAAAATGTGGTAGCTCAGCAGATATTGATATCAGCTGTAGTGAATTCAGAAGCATGATTAGAGAAAGGGATATCCTAGATTTGGGCTTTGCTGGACCAGCGTTTACTTGGTCAAAAAAGCAGTTCAAACACCTCTAATTTTTGAAAGATTGGACAGAGCTCTTTGTGACACTAGTTGGAGACTTTTATTTCCTGATGCAGTTGGTCTTCATATCTCAAGAATTAAGAGTGATCATTCCCCCATCTTGCTCAACATAATGAGGAAACCACCTAAAAGACAGCCCAACTATAATTTGAATTTTATTGGACTGATCATCCATAGTTCAAAGAAATATTGAAGACTAGTTAGGACAACACTGCATGAGATACTACTATAAGACTTCAAGATGTGGGCACTAGTTTAAAGAAGTGGAGCAGAAGAACTTTTGGGGACACAAGGAGAGAGATAGAAAATGAGAAGAAAAAAAACTTGTTGACTTGTAGGCTACAGTTCATCTGACAGACATAAGAGAAGAGGAGAAAGCCATCTGCAACAACATTGGTGTTTTGGAAAATAGAGATAGGATGTTCTGGAAACAAAGGAACAAGTCTAAATGCGTACCTTCCATCGACAAAAATACTCAGGTATTGCATGTCTCTGTTATTCATAGAAGAAGCAAAAACAAAAAATTTGCTCTAAAAAATCAAAAAGGTGAATAGATATCATATCATGACCAAATTAAGGAAAATCTCATTTCTCATTTTCAATCCATGTTTACTAAAGATACTAATGTGTGCAATGATTCTTTTGTGCTGGATTATGCTAATAAGATTTCATAAGATGATTGCAGACACCTAAGTTCAATACCAAGTGCTGATGAAGTTTTTGATGTAATAAAAAAATGGTTTCTTTAAAATCACAAGGTCCGGATGGGTATCCGACGCTCTTCTACAAAAAGTGTTGGGAGATTGTAGGGCCAGAAGTCGTGCAACTAATACAAGATTGCTTCATATTTTCCTCACTGCCACCAGGTCTGAACCACATACTTACTTAAACCTAATACCCAAGAAAAAGAATGCTAGCTCTGCAGTGGATTATAGGACAATTTCCCTATGCAATGTACTATAAAAAATTGCCACAAAGATCATAACCAATAGACTGAGTCTTTTTTAGATAGTCTAATTGAGAAAAACCATCTGCATTTGTTATTGGCATTCTTGACAATATAGTAGTTGCAAAAGAATTTTTTTCATTCCATGCACACCTCTAATACTTCTCAAGTAGATTTTGCTCTTAAACTAGACATGAGTAAGGCATATGACAGAATAGAATGGGATTTTCTTAGCCAGGCTTTACTAAACTTCGACATAACTGACAAAGCTCATGATTTGATAATGAACTGTGTGAAATCTCCATCTTTTTCCATTCTGCTAAATGGCCAACCTGAAGGTTTTTTTCAAGAGTGAAAGAGGAATCCTACAAGGATGCCCTCTATCAAATTATGTATTCATTATTTGTGCTCACAATCTAAGTGGAATCATAAATAGAATGGAAGTTGAAGGCAGTTATAATGGTTACAAAGTTAACAGATGGGCACCTAGTGTTTCCCACATTATGTTTGCAGATGATATCATGCTTTTTGGAAGCACAGGTACCAGCACAATCATCTTTATATCTACTATATACTCCAAGAGTATTACAAGATCTCAGGACAGTTGGTGAAATACTCAAATTCTGCTATTTATTTTAGCAAGAATGTTCCTGAATCCTATGAAGATGAGATCTTAGAAACATTAGGAGTTAACAGGATGGACAAAGATGAGAAGTACTTGGGGGGTGAAAATCTTACAATACGGCTTCAGGATATCCAACTTCAATTTTCTCATTGAGAAATTTGAAGAAAAATTCACGGGTTGGAAAAGAAACTCTCTATCTCATGCTGGAAGAACAACACGCATACAGTCTGTGTTAGCATTAATTCCAGTATACTACATGGCCATATCTCTTATACTAAAATCAGTTCTTCATAAACTTACACAAATAATAAGGGATTTCTGGTGGGGGCATAGCAGAGACAAGAAGAAGATGCATTTTCTAAAGTGGGAATGGTTTAACTTGCCAAAGGAAAAGGGAGGATTAGGCCCTCGATGTCTTTGTGATCTCAATCAAGCACTGGTAGCGAAGTTAACAAGGAAATTTCTTCAGGATCAAGACAGTTTATGGGAAAAGATTCTTTACAAAAAGTATCTAAGAGACCAATCGTTTTGTGATGTCAAAAAGATTACAAACTGCTCTACCACATGGGATGCTATGATGGACAGTAGAGACTATTTGAAGAAAGGTTGTATGTGGCTAGTTGGGAATGGAGAAAATATCAATATTATTTCAGATCCATGGATCAATGGAATTTTCAATCTTAACTCCGACTAGAATCTCAGAAGCTCACCCAGAAGTCACTAAGGTAAAACAACTCATTGACTCTGATACAGGGAGCTGGAACATCCATTTGATTCATCAGATTGTGGATAATTTTATAGCTAGTAGGAGTTTATCAACTCAGTTAAACTCCTTGTCTTCTGATAAGTTGATTTGGATTCTCACTCCTCATGGAAACTTTACGTCTCAATCTTTTCAAAAACTGCTTCTGGAGAACCAAGGTGAATCTTCAAGTCGTGGAAAATCAGATTTCAGTGGAAGAAGTTTTGGAAGAATAACAAAGTGGCACCAAAAATAAAGACCTTCATTTGGAGAGCCCTTCACAGTGTTATTGATGTGTCTCAAAAGATAGGAAGGTTCATTGATGACGTCTCGATGGAGTGTTGCATGTGTAATAATGCAGTTGAAACGATAGAGCATCTGTTTTTTCAATGTGAACTAGCTCAGGCAGTATGGTTTGCATCTCCCTTTGGTTTAAGACTGCAAGGTAACAATAAGATCACTCTATCAATTCTTATTCAATCTTGGCTTCAAAAGAGTGATAATTTTTATTTTGTCTCTCTTGGAATGACCATCTGTTGGGCCACATGGAAAATAAGGAATGAGAAAGTCTTTGAGAATAAGCAAAATATTGTACATGGAGCGTTAAAAATTGCTTTATTCTGGTTTAATCTCTACTATAACCCTCCCCTTGGGAATGAAACTGAGGCAGAAGATAATCCAAGGGCAAATTTTTCCTGAAGTGATTCAAGGTTGGAAGGCACATGTTGCACCCTTCATCAAATTAAATGTCGATGCAACTTGGAAGAATGGTGCTTATGCTTGTTCAGCTGTTGCAAGGGATCATAATGGTGTTTGCTGGGGCGCAGGTATTCAAATTGGCAGCGCTGATACGCCTCTTTTTTCAGAAGCAGATGGATTCTACCTGGAAGCTGAACTCGCAGTGTGGCTGAATCTCAAAGATGTCGTTATTGAAGGAGACTGTCAAGTCGTGGTTAGATGTCTTACTGGTGCCATTACAAGACCCCCTTGGAGGATCTGGAAGATAAGAGATGACATCAAAGAGCTTATGAACACTTTAAGCAACTGTGAAATCAGTTTTGTCTCTGAAGTGGCCAACTCTGTAGCTCACGCTCTAGCTGATTATGCTCTTTCTCACAACATTTATTCTAGATGGACTAAACAGCAGTTAACTGCTCACATCACTTCTCTCTCTGGTCAGAAGTTGTTTGCTAGTCTTTTGTTTTTCTTGTTGTTTACCAAAAAAATTAAAAAAAACTAAAAAATATAAATCGGATAATATTATTATTTTGGGAAATGTTTTAAAAAAATAAAAACAAAGATATCTTGGTAAAAACCCTATTAGAAATGTTATTTTTTTTGGTCAATCAACAATTTCAATTCAAATCAAATCAAAATGGTGATTACATGTTCGCTTACAAGTTTAACAAAAACATAAAAAAATATCAAGATAAACAAACCCCTAATACAAATAAGAATATCAACTGCATGTAGATCGCGAAGAGAAAGAGCAATAAACCGCAGAGATACCCGTTGTTTGATTATGTATAAGGGAGAAATGATGGTATATTCCGGAAATAATTCCGACCATTTAATTTGAGTGTATTCATCCTTGGAAAGAGTTGCTCCTGGAATGAAGGAGTATTTTGCCCATAAACTTGTAGATCGAATTGTTGATGTTTTTGAATCAAGAATAGCAAGCCACGAACCAGCCAACAAAGATCGAAGAACTCGCCCCACAACGACGAAGAAAAATCGCCCCGAAACGGCGAAGAAATATGTCAAAAGACACAAAAAATGATGTAAAAACATCTTATTAGATAAACAATAAACAAAAACTAGAAACGAAAAAGAAATCCTTGCTCAGATCTGATCCAAAAGGACCAAATCTGAGCAAGAAAGATGAAAAGACTCTTAAGTTTTTTTCTAGAAAGGAAGAGAAAAGAGAGAAGAAAGAGAAAATGTTGGGGGAAAGAGATTTTAATTTAGAGCTGTCAAACGGGCAAGCTAGGGTCAACCCGGCCCTAGCTTGCCAACCCGTACTAGGGTTAGGGTCAACCCTAGCCCTAGTACTATTCACGAACAAGCTCAAAACCCCAACCCTAGCCCTAGACGGGTCAACCCTGACGGGTTGGCGGGTTGGCTTGTTAATGTTATCAATTTAAAAATTAAATTTAAAATTTAGGATTGTTTGAGATTATTCATTTAGTAAAGGTCGAACCTAGGTCAATTTGGTGTTTAACTAGAAGCCCCGCCACTGAGTTGTAAAGTGGGCGTTTTTATTGCCACTTAATCAACGATATAGCCGGTTACGGCGCTTTAGTTTTCTTAGGCAGAGAACCCTAACATCAACTAAGCATTTTACTTTTTTTTTTTATCATTTTATAAGTTTAAATTAATGTGAGTAAGACTAACTCGTTGTTTAAATTATGCTAGTCCTTTTATCAATTTAGGACATCCCGAATAAATATATGATTGATGAATCTAAGTTGTAATTTAATTTATTGATTGATTATTTAAAATCTAAAAATTGTTATATTTGTTTGTGTAGATCCAAAATTACCTTTATTTATTGATTTAAAGTTAACTAATTCTAATATATGTTTGCAAATCATGGATTTTAAAGAGTTGGTGGGATTGAGGGATATATTTATTAATTTTGACGGGTTGACGGGTAACCCGCGGGTTGGCCCTAGCCCGGCTTGTTTTCTAGTAGGGTTGTATATGCCAACCCTAACCCGGCCCGTTTAGACAACAAGCCAAGCCGGGCCGGGTTGAAACAAGCCGGGTTAGGGTCAACCCGCAAGCCGGGTTATAAATTGACAGCTCTATTTTAATTCAATAAATTTTATAGATGTTCATAAATATTTTTATTTAAAAGGGGAATGACGAATAATATGAAAGATATTGAATAAATTTTTTTCCTTATATATAGTTACACTAGTTAAGATTTTGGATTGAGTTTATATTAAAAATGATTTTATGATTATCAAAAATAAAGGGTATATATTTGATAGTATAAGGGGAAAATATATCTATAATCATAACGGACGGATAAAAAAAGACAGACCAAAATAGAATATAAGACGGAGGGAGTATCAGTTGAACGGAAAAAGTGGAAAAAATTTGTTGTGTAATATTCAGATATTTGATTAACTTGCAAGAGAAAAATACTTCACTGCTTTATTGGATTAACTCACACAAAATCAATGCTTCTGATCAAGCGCCAACATTTGCGTCAAAACAGTTTCTAACTCAAATATTACATAATCATAAACATGAGTGAAATGCTGAATACCTACAAGTAACTCTGCCCAAAACATAAATCTTAAGAAAAATCTATTTACTAGAAGAATATGAGAGATCCGTCAATTGTTGTGGATCTACCTCTGAGGGAGTTCTAGTCAACGCACATTGTGCAGTAGTGGTTTTCGGGAAAGCTATCACATCTCTGATGGAACTAGCACCTGCCAATAGCATCACCAATCTGTCCAGCCCAAAAGCAATTCCCCCTGGATCAAATCATCAGAGGCATTTATCAGTATCAAAAGCATAGAACGTTCTGCGATTATCTGCCACCTCAGCAACAAGCTCATGAAGAAAATCTAGTTGGCTTGAAAATGATATAGCAATATACACTACAACTAAATAATGTATAAACGCATCAAATTCCAGGACACCAGGCTTTGATAACAATTGGTTTCATAGCTTACAACTAATACATGAAATGGCCATGCCTTAGACGAAAAGGCCACTGCAACCATTGTAAATTTGTAAATTATGACATCTACTTTTTTCCTCTTGTGATGTGTATCGGTGTTTTCAATCATTTAGTCAATATAGTGTGCAGGAGTAAAGTTCAGCTTTTCCATACCATGTGGAGGAGCCCCCATATCCAAAGCCTCGAGAAGATATCCAAACTGTTCTTCTGCCTGCGAAATTCATCTCCAACAAAATTAGGAAAAAACTCAAAAAAACCCAACTGTGTTATGCATTAAAGTAATAAAATCTTTTGACCATAGGACCCATTGATCTTAAACGAAATCCATTTAGACTTTGAGACCAAAAGCCTTCAGCTTCAATTAAATTTCAGTTTTTTGCATCATAGGTAAACCATTAAGTCTCACCAACTAATGACAATACTTAAATAAATTTCCAAAAGGGAATACGCATGTAGCAGCAAGAAAAGAAACAATGACGGAATTTCAAAAAGTTTGACTAGGGTCTCTCACCTTTTTACTCCTTTCCAATTTTTAAGTAGAAATATCATAAAAAACCTAATTTTTTCCCCAAGACTTGATTCAAAACATTGAGTTAACCAAAAATGACTGCGGATTAAGTATAAAGAATCCCACATGCAGTTCGAACATGCCTAAAAAAGGGCCAACAGAATTTCTTGTTGGCCAAACCAACCCCTGTTACTCGATTTTCCAACTCACCACCACAAACAAATTTAACTGTCTTTCACCAACTTCCATCATGTTCATCATCCGGCTAATAAGATGGCTACAGGCTCAATTACACAATTTTTCCCCGGACAATACCCAGCATCTTAATGGAGAAGTGACTTTTGCAACCTTTACGTATGGTGTTTCAGTCAGAAAGCAAACATACAGATCATAATAAGAGCATTAAGTATGAAACAAAAAGTAATACCTTAATACATGAAACTTTTTCTATGCATGATACTTTTTCTTATTAGATCAAATCTCGTAAATCAATTCCAAAAACAAAAACAGAAAAACTGCTCCCACATTGGCAAACATGAGCAAGGAAAAATGCTAACGCGACAGGAGAAAAAGCGCAGAAGGGATTCACCTGTTCGGGTGTTATGCCAACAATTTCCAGAACCTTTTCTTGGACCTCGCGCTTGAAAATCCTAAGACTCCCTCCCCCAATCTGATAACACCATAACAACAAGTGGCGTCTCTCATTAACAACTTTTGAAGGCATATCTAAGGTCGGAACTGAACCATTGGAATTACATTCAACAAACTCAAGAGGAGAACAACAGTTGGCATACCTCAACACCGTTATAAACCATATCATAAGCCAGAGCACGAGCCGAGGAAAGATCTTCCATGTCATCCGGATTTGGTGCGGTGAAAGGATGATGTAATGCCTGCAAACAACTCTATTTAATTGACCAAAAGTATAGAAAAAAGTCACAGAAGAAACATGTTTAGATTAATTAACCTGCCTTGAGTTGAAAAAAAAAACAACATAATATACTATTTCCTGCATTTTATCCTTATACTTCTCAAGTGAGGAGGGTGGTTGACTCAGTTTAAGGCCCTCAGAACCTTAATTTGGACAAAAACAGGCCATAGCAGACATAGATAGCCATCTTCAGGTAACAAGAAGGCTTCCAACCTCTCCCAAGTGATCTTCCACAGCCACATTAAATGTATTTTGGTTGACAAACCCTTCGCTAGATAATGACAGAGCTAGCTAATCTTCGGATGTTAACAGTTCCATTCACATTTACAAAGAAGAATATTTGGCTTTTAGTCCGTGATAATGAACGATTAAACCTAGTGAATCTTTACTTATTTAAAAAAAACAAAAAAACAAATCAGATCACTAAATCGAAACAAAAATAAAATTTGGAAAGTATCTATTCGATGTTTTACAACATTCTTTATAACGCATGACCGAAGAGGGACATGAACTAGAGCTGAATTGAACACTGAACAATACATTGGCATTGAAAAATATTGAAAAACAACTAGAAATTTGAAACACACCTCAAACCTCTCCTCCGAACTATTCCACTCGAACATTGGAAAATCAGTCACCCATAATATTGAATGCGCCGACTGCATCAGAAAATTAATGACTTACATGTGTGTGTGCGTTAGAGAGAGAGAGAGAGCAAAAACACGCCAACTGTGCAAGCTCAAGGGCATACTTACCGTGTCAACTAATTTGAGCTCATGCGCTATGAAAACTCTAAGGCGATCCAGAGTTTTATTAACCGATGTGTGGTCACCCAACGCAAACAAGATGAGATCACCTGAACTTGCAGAAACTTGTTTCAGCAACTGCTCTTTACTACTGGGATCCAGACTTGACGCCAAAGCAGCAATTCCTTCAATCTCCCCTGAAATAGAAATGCTTACTCATCAGCCACGGAAAGATAATATATTGCATCTAACAGAGGATGAATATAGAAGTCAATATTTTACCATTGTCCAAGACCTTGAGGAAAGGTAAACCCAGAGCTCCAGATTTCATTGCTTGACGGTACAAGTCACCCTTCTTAAGAGCAGTGTTTGAGTACTTCTTTGAACCTGATGGCACACATAATGCTTTAATAATTCCACCACTTGCTAAGCAATCTGAAAAGACCTTGAAACTGGTTTGCGAGAAAACACTGGATACCTGCTTTCATGGAAAGGCATTCCACAATAAGTGACTAAAAGCAGAAATTATGTTCCGAAGCTTAAAGGATATCCTTCATAATTTCTCATATGAAGGGGTGTTTATTCGTTTCATTGAAACATTAGCAACTTAGTTATGTTCGGATATTAGCTAATAGATATAACTCTTGTGGTGATATATACAACTTGGTCTAAGCACTGATTATTTTGTCTGTGACACTAAGCCAGCAAAAGTTTACCACTTCCACCTATCAGGAAGCATGCCAAACCAGAGAGTAGCTTTTGGAATCTAACCAGTTGGAAGAAGCATACATTTGCAAAACAAATCAAATCTGAGCAAGCATATGGACGAATTGCTCTCTAGGGTGCACATGGAGATGATCATGGATTATTTCTTCCTAATAGTCAACTGTATGCAAAAAAAAAAAAGGAAAAACAGCTTTCGAGTATTTTTATCTCCAATCTTGAAGCTCGAATTCATGAACTATCAATGATGAACTTACATCTTTCAACTCAAGATCAAAACGAGTGTCTGGCCTGTCTGATCCGTATCGATTCATTGCTTCTGAATATGTAAGCCTTGGGAAAGGGTTTGGCAGTTGGATATCTTTCACTACTTTGAAAACCTGCACGAATATAATACATTAGACTAGTTACACTAATCATAGTTATAAGCATCAAAAATGAACAAAATTACTAACATGTCTTATCAAATCTTCATTAAGTTTCAGCATATCTTCCAACGGCATGAAAGCCAATTCCATATCTAGTTGTGTGAACTCTGGTTGCCTATCGGCCCTTAAGTCTTCATCTCGGAAACATCTGCAAAGAGAACAAATGATGGTGAACCTGTAGCATGCATTTGATTATAAGACCTAATATTTCGTAATCTTAATTGTGTAGAACTAAAAGATCATCATGTATAGCCAGTGAAATTGATCCCAGAGTTCACTGATGAAATAACCTTAACATGTGTAGCTATTTGAATAAAAAAATACTGAACTAAATCAGGCGGCAGTCATGAATAACCTTAATTGTTGCAAAAATAGATCATGCTCAGCTCAAACAAGTAGTGATAGCACAATACCTGGCTATTTGATAATATTTGTCAAATCCGGAGACCATCAGCATTTGCTTGAACAACTGTGGGCTTTGAGGTAAAGCGTAGAATGTTCCTGGCTTCATAAAAAATACTGAACTAAATCAGGCGGCAGTCATGAATCACAAAATACTAGCAATATCCGAAAACTAAACTGGTCGGTTTGTTGTCTACCAAAGGGATTCACTGTTTATATCCTGATTACAAATACTTCGGCAGAAAGTTCTACCAATACCTGAGTCAATACAGAGTTAAGGGAGTACCAAAACAAACTCAGCGGCTTTGTGATAGCCACGTAAACTTACGGAAGAAATATACATACATCGGTATGTTGTAATGAAAACTTCTAGGGTGCTAATAAATGTAAACATGTTTTCTATTAATTGAAACAGTAAACAATCAGGTAGACCAATTTAATAATGTACCTTTTCAAGAGTTTCAACAAAAACAGAAATGGCAGATGATTAACCACATACCTGAACTCGTGAAGGCACAAGATAGTCCCGGGCACCTTCAGGAGTGGATCTGGAGAGTATTGGAGTCTCGATCTACCTTACAACCATGAGATAGTCAGGATGATGAGAACATGAACAAGAGAAAATAGGGGAGAAATTAAGATGGTGAAGGGGGAGTTGTCGAAAGTAAGAGAAAGACAATTGCCATTTAGAAGATACAATTTAAGCAGTTTCCAACGGTGATCTCAATAAATACTGATGCACTTACTAAATATAAAATTAACCGAAAGTTAATCTGTTGATACCTCCACAAATGAATGTTCATCCTCCAGGTAACATCGGATGACCTTGAGCACTTTATGTCGCAACAGTAGGTTGGAGGTCATTTGTTGCCGGCGCAAATCCAAGCATCGATATCTAGCATCATTAACATGAATTTTCAAAACAAGAACCAAATGATCATGCAACAATTATCTATCAATCCAATAATGCACTACGAATGAGAACCCTTGATCAGCTGTAGCGGATACATAACAAAAAATTGCACCCCGTGAATCATTCATTGCATTACAAAATTGCACAAAAATCTTGCATCACGGCAACTGTTTAGCAACTGGAGCATGTAAAATTTATTGGGGTCTTTTAACAATATCTTACAATTGAAAACTTAATGCAAAGACTTTCACAAACTTTATTAGCTTTGCTGTTTAGAAATGCTTCTGAACTCAAGGTCAGATCGCTTAAATTTTAGTTCTTTCAGACATATGTTAGCATACCTAGTGCAACACCAACCATACACAAATATTGAGCTTATCATGAGCCAACAAGCTGGCCATCCTATTTAGAGATGTGAGAGGTGTAATAATTGTATTAACTTTTGTAAATATTATGTAAAGTTGCAAGTTAGAAACAAGATGAAAGAACAACGAACATTAACTAAAACAGTCATATTACAGATTGTTTTCACATGCCACTTGGTTCACAAAAAAATATAATCCTAATATTTATCATCTGTGCAAATAGGGTCACAAAATATAAATCCCATCCACTCCAATTTGAACTTATATTGTAATATGACATAGTTGCCAAGATTGTGGAGTATCAATCTCTTAGATATGGAAAAAGAAAAAATCAAGTGAGACAACATTAAACCAGATACCTTAAACGAATCTCCTCTGAGCTATCCTTTGCTTTTTCTTTTTTCGCATCATCCCCCATTGTAACCAAGAAAGGTAATTTGCATTTCACAGAATTCAATATTCTAACATTCTCTGCCGTTACCTATCATCATAGAAAATCAAACACTCTAAGAAACCTATGGCGATATTAAGTACAGTGAAACAGATTAATGTACAGAAACACTTTAATACCTCTAAAATGCCCGTCTTCATCTTGTTATTAACAGATTCACCTGGTCTGGATCTAACAATACCTTCCACAGCAACAACATATTCAAGTGCAAGCTTATTAACAACAGAATGAGTTTCAGGAAACTCATTGGGAAGAGTTGTAACTTGAACAATTCCAGTATGATCTCTAAGATTAATAAATGTCACACCACCGTGAATCCTATGAAGTGCAACCCATCCACAAAGACGGACTCGTTTGCCTATATCATCAACTGACAAATTCCCACATAGATTGGTTCTATTAACCCATTCTAGTGAATCTTTGCTAGGGCTTAGGACAGGTTTTGTATCAGAAATTAGGGTTTCTGATGAAGAAGTAGCAACACAAAGTGTAGATAGTCTTCTTCTGGTGGGAAGAGAGAGAAAGTGACGGTAGAAAGGTAAAGCTAAAGATGGGAGTTGCTTGGAACGGACGACAATGGCGGGTAAAGCTCGAAGGAGAACCAGAGAGGAAGACATTAGTGGATTCTGTTGGGTGAGACAACACTGAAATCTCTTTGGGATCAACTCGTTATCTAGTTTTCCTCCAAGGTTTTATCGGCAGAGCTCAATTGGATTTTGGCACCCAAGGGCAACTACTGCGTCTGAATTTTAGTTCTTGGCCATTAGATATCAATATACTCTTTTGTTTTTGTTTTTTTTTTGAAACGGGCCTAGCTTACAACGACCTGCCTGTGCCCAACACCTAACTCTACTTTTTCTTTTATTTGTGGATGCTAATGCGGAGAATTTCGGAAGACTTTTTTTTATTCTCAATTCTTTTGAGTTGCTGATGGGATTAAAGTTTAACCTTGAGAGAGCTCTATGATTAGTGTGGGTGTTGATTGTATGGTGGAGGTTTTGGCAGCTGAGTTAGGGTGCAGAATGGAGAAATTGCCTATAAAATATTTGGGTTTGCCTTTGGGTTCTACTTCCAGATGTGCTTTTGTTTGGGAAGAGGTGATACAAAGGATGGAGGTTAAATTAGCAACTTGGAAGAAGAAGTTTTTGAACAAAGCAGGTAGGTTAGTTTTACTAAAGAGTTGTCTTTCCAACCTTCTTGTTTATTTTGTTTCTCTCATTCACATGCCTGCAAGCATGGAGTTGAGGTTAACTAGACCCACGAGGAATTTTATGTGGGTATAAAAGATTTGAGATGTACCATCAAGGCTTTGAAAGCGAAATGGGTTTGGAGGTAATCTAGGGAGAAGAAGATTTTATGGAGGAAGGTTGTGAAATATAAATTTAACAAGGATTTTGTTATCTTGTGCATCCATGCACAGGATAACACCCAATTATTGCATCGGGAAGGTGCAAAAACAAATAAAAAAATAGGAGAGATGTGTTATCTTGCATTGGAGATTGCAAAACTTCACTCTCAATAAAAATGAATATTTGGTAGATTTATGTTAATTTGCATTCTTCGATGCAAGTTTACACCATCTTTCTTATTTTTTTATTTGTTTTTGCACCTTCCCGATGTAATGATTATGTATTATCTTGTGCATGGATGCACAAGATAACAAAACTCATTTAACAATAATGTAGAAGTATTGATTCTTGCAAATGATGTCGGACCAAAGGAAAGGAGTGTGTGGAAGAATATCATTAATACTACGTGAGCACATTGATTTTAAACTGAACAATGGTAAAGCTATCAGGTTTTGGATGGATATAATTGGACTTTTATGGGTCTTTTGAAAGATAGATTTCCAGCAATATATAAAGCTTGTAGGAGAAAGCAAGCTTCTATATATGAAATGATTGTGGATGACAGGCTTAGTTGTGATACTAGAAGGAATCTGTCAGGTAATGAACAACTTGAATGGGATAGGCTTTGTAATGAGTTGGGTCATGTGCATGGTCTGACATAGGAGGAGGACAACATCGAAACCATAGGTATATATATAATTAAGAACATTTATGAAATACATGCAAGGTGAAAAGGAAGGTGAGTTTTCTAAGCATGTATGGAGGAAAAAATATACCATCTAAGCTAAGTTTTATGATATGGGATCACTATCACAACTCCCTCCCCCACTTTTAGTATGCTTATGCATGGAGGAATTGAAGTACAGGTTTTGTAAGAAATAATAAGAAAATGTTGATCATATGTTGGTTACTTGTCAATATGCTTTTGAAGTCTGGTCTTATTTCTTCAAGGTTTTTAAAATTCAGTGAGTTATGTGTGAGACGTGTAGCAGCAGTTTGAAGCATGGATTAACAATGTCTTGAATGGAAATAATAGAGAGGTTTGGTGGAAGGTCAACTATGCAGTGGTTTGGCATTTGTGGAATGAAAGGAACAACAAGGATTTTGGTGTTTTTTTTTTTATAAGGATGTATTCTAGGATTTGGAAATCAGTCAAGTTCTTTTTATGTGGGAGACAGTCTTACATGTTTAAGACTCTTTTTGCTCCCTTGGCTTGTAATTATCTTGTACAAATTTTTCCTTTTAATATAACCTTCTTTTTCAGTATATATATATATATGTATGTATATTAAACATGTAATTACATGCAATTGACTTATATATATATATATATATTAAAAAAGAAGGTTATATTAAAAGAAAAAATTTGTACAAGATAATTACAAATATTAATATAGTATTTGGGCATCTTTGAATATAAGTCAATTGCCTCACTAGAACCTCGCAAGAAAAACACAGAAGGACAAAACCTGAACTAAGAAAAAAGAGTACGATGTTAAGAATTCTTGAAAAGTATTGGGCTCGCATATGTTGCCTCGTTAAAACCTTGACATGGGAAAACCCAGTGGGATAAAATCTTGATGAAGGGAAATGAGTACAACGCGATAAGTGCAGAAGTGTGCCTTTGTCGAATACTCATACATGGCGTCTTTTTTATGTCTCATAGATGATTGATGCAAACCCAGTATTGATACTGAGCCGAAAACTGTTGCGATGCAATCTTTCCTTGGTTGTGCTGATTGTGGAAGTGGTTTCACTTAACAAACTATCGAGTTTCATTTATTTGATTCTGATATTGCTCAAATGCAATCTTCAGGTCAAAAACCTTGTCAAATAATAAAACCCTGTGGGAAAAACTAATCTCGAACGAAGGAAAAAGAGTACAACACAACTTCACATTCCGAAGTAAATTATACCGACATCATATCCTTGGATCCTCCCCATGATGTCGACACCACCTTATGATTCCATTCAGAGAAGATTCAAGACAGTTCCTTTAGTCATGTACTTTTCAAAAGTGAATAATGGTCGTGACTTAGTAAATAAGTCAGTCATATATATCTCCCGTTGATTATTTTTAAATGAAAATAATCAATATAATGCAACCATAACTACATCAACATCTAAACGAAATTATCATTTACTTACATTTGAACCTGAACTAATCATACGCTAGCATGATGCATGTCCTTGTTACATTTCCTGAAAACTTTGGACATATGCAAACTTGTAGAATAATATACCACAATCTCGGTGTTCGATCGAGCTTTCTCCATATTTTCATCTTAAATTCGAATTTTCAGCAACTTTTAAAATCTTTTGCTTCATTAAGAGTATATACCATGTCCATACCATCGACATATATAGCTACAATTGTAAATCAAGAACTTTCTTTGTGAGTATGCAAGCCACAATACGTTATGTGTTTATCCCTTACAAATCAAATATTCACTTAGAAGGGTATACCAAATCCGTCTGATTGTTTTCATTCATAAGTGAATGCTCCAATCTAATTGCAAAAGCATTCTGTGGTTTATAGTCATTTAATTTGGGAGAAAAAAAAGGCTATCCGACACTTTTATAAATATGCTTATCTCTTAATCTTTACAGAGATAAGTAATAAAAACATAAAATCGTTGCATTTCAAGTCCATCTGAAGCTACCAAGCATATTCATTACAAGAGAGGGTGTTGTGAGAAACCTTGCGCAATAAGGCGAGTCTTTATATGTACTTTAATACTTCATTCTTCTCAATGCGATTTGTGAAAATAAATATGTATGTCCATATGCTCAACACTTGGTTGTCTAGCACTACCACACCAAGTACTTGTATATTTATCAAATAACCAAGTTCTGCCTGAAAGCGTAGGCCAAATATGTCGTTCATTAAATAATAAGAAGCATGGTTGAATCCCGTCGTGTTCTATTTTCCTGAGCAACTATATATATAAATAATAATCATTAATATGCTCGCATGACTCATGTGCATTCTCATAATTCATTGGGAATTCATTTTCTCTTGAACCATTAACTTTTGAGCGTCTTCCGGTTTAATTATGGACATAATCAAAGAAAATTCATATGATTTCATTAATGATACAAATTAGGTTGCCTTGTTCACCTATTTATTTTCTAAGTGAATATTGAAGTAACCTGGTGGTATCTTCATCCTCAGTTATGGAGCCACGACCTCAGTTACATTTTTCACCATGTGCAGTTGTTACACCTTAATTTATGGTGTATAACCCTTACTGAGGATTTCTTACCTTATATGTACACTTGCAGATGGTAAATTTGATCTTGTCAGTTTAGCGATATCAATGCACATTCAAAAAATTGATAATTCCTTTCGACTTGACAATTATGTTTGTGGGACACAAGAATCAGTGGAACCACACCATGACAATTCATGTCGTTCCCTTAGAAAATCTTTTATAGTATCTCCCCCAAACGAAGTAAAGAGTGTATCATCAAAGTGATAATCTGCAAATCTAATCATTAAGATATCGCCTGCCAAAAGTTTCAAAATGTGGATAATTGTTGAGAATTCATATCCAACATAACTACTTAATCGTTTTGATGACCCACTACGTTTGATGTCCCACTACCATACGATATGAAGTCATAATGGCACGTATATAACACTACCAAAAATGTGTAAGAATACAAATAGTAGGCTTACATCCAGTTACCACCTATTAAATAGATGTATAACTAATTGTGGGTTCTAAAACAAATAAGTGAAGATGCGTATAACAATGCATATCCCACAAGTAGTTATATGAAAGTTGGTATGTGTTATCTATGACTCTGACACCATCTATAACCTTTGATAGTAGCATCTGCGAGACTGTATGCTCTACACTGATCTTATTAAACGTGCAATAATCATCAAGTTATTTTGATGTAAACTTTGTAGAATTAACAAGGATTGTGAACCCTTTTGTAATATGTGTTAGGATTGTTTCAAAAAAATGCATCATTTCTTGTGAATAATACCTAATTCAACACTTTGAATCATCCACTAGATCCATAAATCACTTGAATAGTCTGCGTTCTGTATGGATATGCCCACAAATATCACCTTGTTTCCTTTGAAAGAATGGGTTGTTTACCATTTGCGTCGCAGGATCATCTCAGTCTTATCTACTAAAGAAAGACTTTGTAAAATGAGTGACATGCTTTTACACTTTAAAAGCATAATGAAAGGAGAGTGGTGCTTTTAGTACTTTAGAAAGGTTGATTGTGAGATATGTTGTTAGTTGGCATTCTTTTTATCTTTGTGATTTTCATTTTCTTGTTTACTTGAATAAAATGATGTCCATTTGAGTTTTTTAAAAAAATATCATGTTACAACCAAAGCATCTTTATGGTTATGTCAAATCCTGAATGAGTCAAACCCCAACATTACGTTGTCAGTGATGATATGGATTTTATTATCCAAATATTAGTGATTTATTGTTCGTTAGACTAATTCGCTAATTATTTTCTTTAAAATGTGATTCCTTCCACATCATTAGAGGTAATTTATAGATGCATTTCCATTCTAATCACGAGGTTCTGTATGATAACCGTTTGCACAGATTTCGCTGGAACTTAAGAAAGTTTAATTAGCTCTTGGTTCTTACAATGCCCGTGTATCTTTTAATCTTTATACTAATTAGGCAACAAGTATTGAGCATTTCTTCACCCGACTATTACTTGTGATGATCCAATTATTGTATGGTACTATATAAGGAAACAATTTCAATAAGTAATTTAGTATATTTCCTTAAGAGCTTCATGTAATAAGTGGTATGGCCTTATTTGAAAAAGAGAGGGTCTAACAACTTCACCCAATATTTCGCTTAGGAATCTGTATGGACTAACTCCAACATACTTTCAAGAGAATCAACTAGACAACCAGACTCAATCTTAATAAAAGTATATCAAAGAGTTATATCTTTATTTCTCAATTCAATCTGCAATCAAACAAATAGGAATTTGCGAGCCCGATTGAATATAAGAAATAACTTGGACGGTATCAAAAACCAATATCCAAGTGTCAATCAATTTAATCAACAACCAAAGGTTGGATTCCCAATTGATTGAACTTACGCACAACCTGTGATATTTCAATTATATAACAAAATATAATGCGGAAAAGAAATAACACAGATACCAGAAGTTTTGTTAACGAGGAAACCGCAAATGCAGAAAAACCCCGGGACCTAGTCCAGATTGAACACCACACTGTATTAAGCCGCTACAAACACTAGCCTACTACAAACTAACTTCGGTATGGACTATAGTTGAACCCTAATTAATCTCACACTGATTCAAGGTACAGTTACGTTCCTTACGTCTCTGATCCCAGTAGGATACTACACACTTGATTCCCTTAGATGATCTTACCCACAACTAAGAGTTTCTACGAGCCAAAGTCGAAGACTTGATAAACAAATCTGTCTCACACAGAAAAGTCTATAGGAATAGATAAATTTGTCTCCCATAGAAATACCTACGAGTTTTGTTCCATCTTTTGATAAATCAAGGTGAACAGGAACCAATTGATATATCAGACTTATACTCCCGAAGAACAGCCTAGAAATATCAATCACCTCACAATAATCTTAATCGATTAACAAAAATAAATATTGTGGAATCACAAACGATGAGACGAAGGTGTTTGTGACTACTTCTCTATCTTGCCTATCGGAGATATAAATCTCAAGCCAATCTTACGATTGCACTCAAACACGATAGAAACGGCAAGATCAGATCACGCACCTACAGATAAAATAGTTGGTTCTGGCTTCACAATCCCAATGAAGTCTTCAAGTCGTTAACATACAAGGTTTCGTGAAAAACCTAAGGTTAAAGGAGAATCGACTCTATCTTATGCAACTAGTATCACACAGGAGGTGTGGGGATTAGGTTTACCAGTTGTTAGAGTTCTCCTTTATATATATTTCAAATCAGGGTTTGCAATCTAAGTTACCTTGGTAACAAAGCATTCAATATTCACCGTTAGATGAAAACCTGATTAGATTCAAGCGAATATCTTTCAACCGTTAGATCGAACTTAGCTTGTTACACACAAATGAAATGTAACTTCATTTAGGTTTGAGTAACCGTACCTAAACGTGTACACTTAGTTGGTTCAACAATATTAACCAATGGTTAGCCATATGAGCACTTTCATATCAACCTTATTGATCTTCACCATAACTAGTTCAAATGACTCGAATGAACTAGTTAGAGAGTTGTTCAATTGCTTAGATATTATAGAAGTATACAAGACATAATTGAAGCAAAATCGGTTTTGATCCACTCGAATCGATTCATGAAAATTATAGCCACGGTTTGCAAAGATTGCATTCCTTATTATATAAATGGTTTAGTTCATGAACAAACCGATTTTAGAAAGTAACCTACTTAAGTATGCAAACAGGTATGTGTACTTAAGTAACCGGATTGAGTTTGTTTTTCACTTTCAAACTCCAGCAGAAATTCACGGACGTGAACTTTCCGCCAGTATGCGTACGGGTACGTATACTCACCCGGATTTCCAACAACCGCCAGTACGCGTACGGCTACGCATACTTTGGGTTCCCGGTTTTGGACTTTTACACAAATGTGAGAACACACTAGGTTTATATCCAAAGATGGTTACATGTTCTCAACTCTCATTTCAATCATTGAAACTTTCTTAGAGGATGTTATATAGTTGTTATTCACAAACTATTTTTCATCAAAGCGATTTTCAAGTTATTGAAATAATCAACATGAATTTCGTCACGAGTAAAGATGAACTTGGCCAAAGCGAAATCTTACCAACACATATTTCGAGAAATAGATAAGCGAGATAAACTCAGCTTGAAATAGCAAATCAACAACCTAAAAACTCAATACCATCCCTCACTCCAGAATAAAAGTAGTACTGGTGGAGCTTACTCTCTCTCCTATTGGTTGATGAGTGTAACCTCGCGCTCTCATTGGCTAATTGAGAAACCATTCGTATTCGTCGGATGCAATTTCGTTAGATATGGCGCACATTGGGTGGATTGTTGGGACACACCCGACGGACGATCCTCATTATTTAGAATAATTGCTATAATAACTTCGTGTATTTATTGTGAAAATCCAGAAAATCAAGAAAACTACTATATTAATTTCGGACATTTATGATTAAAATAAAAAATCAATTCAACATACTTATGGAATAAAATAAAATAATTTATATTTTTTGAATATTTTATAATTTCATATAGTTATTATAGAAAATCCATAAAATAAAAAAAATACTATATTAATTCTTACACTTATGAATAAAAAAAAATCAATTCAAAGTATTTATGGATAAATTAATGAAAAAAAATATATAGAAATGACAAAAAAATTTATATAATACTATATAATAATTTATGACAAAAAGATTACTATATTAATCTTTATTTATCTTTTATAATTGCATGTAGTTATTATAAAAAATCCAGAAAATAATAAAAAATACTATATTAATTTCGT